>NW_026596064.1:1834472-1836137 GCF_907164565.1 Psammomys obesus
TGTGTGTGTGTGTGTGTGTGTGTGTGTGTGTGTGTGTGTGTGTGTGTAGAGGTCAGAGGACAACCTGTGGGAATTGGCTATCTTCTTCTACCATATGGGTCCTGACATCATCAAACTCAGATTGCTAAACTTGGCAGCAAGCACCATTACCTACTAAATCATCCCACCAGTACCAGATTTCCTTCTGTTTTGCTTTACTTTTTTGGAGGGGGTAGGGGTTGCTTTTTAAGACAGGGTTTCTCTGTGTAGCCCTGACTGTCCTGGAACTCACTGAGTAGACCAGGTTGGCCTGAATTCATAATCTGCCTGTCTCTGCCTCCTTTGACAAATCTTATTAATGTGTGCCACCACGACCAGCTTGTTTTACTCTATATGAAAATTTATTTTAATGATGTTTACTATTTATGTATGTATTACTTTACTATTTTATAATGTATATATTCACATTTAAAATGCTTTATATACTTTGATTCAAAGATTTTTTTAACTTACTAATTCTGTGGTTTCTAATGTTATTAAAGTATATTTTAGATTTCTTAAATTCACTCATCTTAATTTAATGATTTTTACTAAATTTCCTATGTTATTCAATAATCACCATAAAATAATTTTTAGAACATTTCACCACCCAGTTAGATCCCATATGCCCATTTCAGCATTTTGCTAATATATTCTGAACCCTAATCTTTTGTAGGTGACCCAGTTTTTCTCCTTAGGTCTAAGTATCTGATTTTTTTTGTTTGATGTTTGAAATATTACAATAATGTAAGTTAATGTGATATTTTTTTTCTTTTATTGTCCTAGAAAAAATTAAAGTCTTTCTTTGTAAGTATTCCTCCAACTTCCCCACCTCTTCCTCCTGGAATCCTGTTATGATGCCATTAATTAATCCTTTGGAATAATAACTAAACATTCTTTTTCCCTCCTAGGAGTTCTTTGTGTGTATGTTTTTGATGGTCTTTCTTTAAGGAGATGTCTCTATCTGCTTTCTTCCAAACATGTACATATTCACACTTTGGCTACCCTGACAAAACAACCTTTTTTAGTCTCTAGTTTTTTTTTTTTTTGTAGCTTTTCTTATCTTGTTGGATGGGCAGATGGGTACGGTAGCTACCTAGATTTCTAGGGTATTACTTATGCTGTTTAATTTTTGTGTTTACCTGAATTGTTTCTGCTCCCTTTCTCTCTCCCTCTTCTTTTTTGCCTCTCTACTCCCTCCCTTCCTCCCTCCCTCCCTCTCTTTCTTTCTTCCTCCCTCCCTCCCTCTACCCCTCTCTTTTCTTCTCCTCCTGGTCTTTTTTATACTTTCTTCTTTTCCTCGACATTCATTTCAGAAAATTTTTAATGAGGCCTAAAAAGCTCTTTCTCTCTCTCTCTCTCTCTCTCCCTCCCTCTATCTGTATGTGTGTATGTGTAGCGCTGTGTGAGTGGTGTACAGAGCTGTGTAAGTGGTGTGTGTGAAGAGCTATGTGAAAAGTGTGTGCATAGAACTGTATGGGTTGTGTGTATGTAGATGTTGAGTGGTGTGTGTCTGTGTGAGTGGAGTGTGTATGTGTGTATCTGTGTGAGTGCTGTGTCTGTGTATCTGTGTGAGTGCTGTGTCTGTGTATCTGTGTGAGTACTGTGTGTGTGTATCTGAGTGTGTGTATCTGTGTGAGTACTGTG
>NW_026596064.1:1836237-1925419 GCF_907164565.1 Psammomys obesus
GTGAGTGCTGTGTGTGTGTATCTGTGTGAGTGCTGTGTGTGTGTAGATTTGTGTGAGCGCTCTGGGTATATATGTGTGTCTATCTGAGTGGTGTGAAAAGCTGTGTGAATGGTAGGCTTCAGCTTATGGCTATCAGGTAGGAAGCCAGTGTTTACTGGACTCCCCACCCTGGTGGTACCAATAGCTTTTTAGAGCAGTCATATAGAGCTGGGCTTCTCTGATTCTTGCCCTTCGGAAGGATGGACACCTCTGCTAACTCTGCTGGCCTCCGCTAACTCTGCGGTGCCCTCTTGTATCTGTCTGCCGTCCTTGTGTCTTCCCCAGGTGCAGAGCATCTCACCCGCAGTCTCTCTAGACCTCCTGTATTTATTTTGCTGAGTGGAATGGAGGAAGCCTGAAAGGCAGGTTAGGCCCGGAGTGCAGAGCAGACTTTCATTTCATCGCTACATTCTCAGCCCAACCCATCCCATCAGCTTCAGAGGTATCAGTGTGTCCATTTCCCACATTTGTGGTTATCAGTATTTTGGTTTTGCTTTTTGTAACAAATCATCTCTTGTTTGAAGGCATCTTTGAACCTACCTGTCTGGGAGGTAGCTCTCTCTTCTCTGGCAGGTCAGTTAATATTCACCCAACTACTATCCTTTTCCTCAAATTGTTTGACATTTCCATTAGCTGCCATCTCTTCTCACGTTTACAGTCTTTATGGGTGTGGAATTTACTGCCTTGTGTCGTCTTAGGAACACAGTCACGTTCATGTGTAACCTGCACAGCTCAGCCTGTAATTCACTTTTTTTTTTTTTTTTTTTTTTTTTTTTGAGACAGGGTCTCTTCTATGTAGCTTTGGCTCTCCTGGAACACCATGTAGGCCAGGCTAGCCTTCAACTTACAGAAATCTGCTTGCCTCTGCTAGGATTAAAGGCATGCCTGGCTTGCAATTCACACCCCCACCCCAGGGGGTTTCTCTGTGTAACCCTGGCTGTCCTGGAACTTTCTCGTAAATCAGCCCGGGTTCAAATTGAGGAATCCACCTGCCTCTGCCTCCCAAGAGCCGGGATCAGAGGCATGAACCACCACTGCCTGCTATAACTCTTCCTCCTCCTCCTCTTTCTTTTTTTGAGACAGGGTTTCTCTGTGTAATAGAGCCCTGGCTGTCCTGGACTCACTTTGTAGACCAGGATGGCCTCAAACTCACAGAGAACCGCCTGCCTCTGTCTCCTTGAGTAATGGGATTAAAGGCATGTGCCACCATGCCCAGTGTAATTCAAGTCTTGGCTTCACATTCTCAGGTCTAGTTCATATTTGCCAGTCTGGACTACTTGCTATTCTCCAAATGAACCCTGCCCTTTCGGTCTCCTTGCCTTTGATAGTTTCTGGCATGTTCTTCTCAATCATTTTCCATTCTTCAAAGCTAACTTTAAAGCACTTGTTTTGCCATTTTGTACCAACAGAAAACATTTTCTGACTTCTTATGTGCATATTGTACACTTCATCTCTCCAAAATCCCGCACTAAATGCCCGGACATCCATACCTCTGCCAGTAAGCATCTTGAAGGAAAGCAGACTAGCACAGTGCCTTTGAATCTCAATCCCTTTCCACCAACAGTTTCTGTCCATGAGCTTTGTACACTATGGTGATCCCACGGAGGCCACGTCAGTCTGTGTGGTTGCCAGTTTACACGTAGATGAAAGGGCAGCTTCGGTGTGAAGCAGTATAATCGGTATGTGTATTTGTAGAGCAATAAGGATAGTGAAAGTTAGACCTCTGCCCATGCTGCATAGGCCTTTTAATCATATTGGTCTGCAGCCGGCACAGCGGCTCTGAAAGAGAGATCCCCGCCTTCCACTTTCGGATGAGGAACACAATACTCTACTGTGCTCCTTCCACCTGCCAGTGGCCCGGAGCCAGCACGCCGAGGCGATGTGCTCAAGCCTAGGCCTCTGGTCCGAAAGTCTGTCTGTGGTTTTGTGGCAGGCACATTCTATCTTCTTTTTAAAATCATGTATCCGTCCCAGCTGAGTGCTTGGTTTTTCGGCTGTGTCTCCCTCACGTCTGTGGAAGAGTAGGGTAGCGTGGCTAACTTTCTCATCCCAAGCTCTGTCCCAGAAGCTGAGGTCTCTGGCTTGCTCTGCGAGCCCTGATCTGCCTCTCATGGGGCGTTTCCTCTCAGCTCAGCACCAGCATGGCTAGACTCTAAAGACACAGGCTCTGAAGACAGTTCGAATCCCGCCTCTTCCACTTACTAGCTATAAGTGGGGTAAGTTGGCATCTCTCTGTATGCCTGTTTCTTCCTCTACAGAATGGACTTAGTAATGACAGATGTGTATGACGGCATTTTTGAGAAGTAAATGGATAAGTTATTTAGAATAAATAAATTGCTTAGGAGTGTGTAGTACTTTCTAAGTACTGTGTAAGTACTTTCGGTGTTATGTAGTATAACCTCAAAATTGATCTCATTTTAATTGACTCTCTGTGCCAATCCTGTGAGGTAAAATTCTATGCCGACTTTGCAGCCTATATCACTGATATAAATTGAGGTCTTTCTTGGCTCTAAAGCTTAATAGTTGTTCTACACAGCCAGAGAGACAGATACTGTTTGTGGACAGTTCCCAGGCTTTTAAGTTTTGATAACTCTATGAAGAAGACGGCCGACTTAGTTGGGCTCCAGTTAAGTCTAGAGAGAATGTGAGAATAACTTCATGGTGTATAGGTTAAGAGCCACCAGCCTGGGTTTCAGGGAATCAGGGCACAGGCCTTGCTGCTGTGTGGACTCCTAACTTCCCACCCCACCCTGGGTGGTATCATTCCCCTTTCCTGGGCACCAGCTGTCTTGAAGTGCTTTTCTAGGGCCCCTTACAAAGTCAGGTGTTACTGAATGCCAGCACCATCTGGTGGCCATGGGCCATAACCCAAGCCTTTTGCTCCCCACTGCCACCTAGTGGCCATCAATGCCATAAAGTTTGCCTAGTGTATAAATTTTTCTGAAAGCCCCTTTAAGCAACCAAGAAGGGAAGCAGAGCAAGCTAGCAGGAAGTTGGTTTTCAGAGAGGTTATGAGGATGGCATGGGAGTGACACAGCAAGATCATTGGCTGTCACAGCTGGGCTTAAACGTCTTGGGGATATTAAGCTGCATTTGAAATGATCTTAGACGCTTTCTTCTTTCGTTTGCAGGAGTATACGCGTAGTGTATATGCATGCGGCGGCCCAAGATTGATGTGGGTGTCTGAGGTAGGGTCTCTCAGTGAATCCGAGGCTGGCCTCTCACACGAAGTTAACTAGCCACTCTGCCCTGAAGACCCCCTGCACCTGTCTCCTGAAGGAGACACTCCCACCGGTTTTTGTGCCCACCCAGTTTTTACATGTGTGCTGGAGCCAGGCAAGTACTTTATCCACTGAGCCATCTCTCCAGCCTCTTGGCAGATATTCCTCAAGGTGAGGCCCTACTGCATTCAAGGTGTATCACGGAAGTCAGTTCGTTTACTGTGAACCCGCTAATGAGGTTATTTATGCAACACAGAGCACGGCAGGTGTAGAACTTGAACCCAGACTCTATGGCTTCCTCCAATCATCTTTCTTTTCCTGAAGGCCTGGGGCTGGTCTTGAAGCACACAGAAAGTTTCTACTCTCCAGAATTATATCATTTTCCTTTAGGATTACAGCTTGCTCTCTTTCTCTCCCTCATCCCTCTCCTACTCTGTGTATGTATGTATGTGTGTGTGTATATGTTCATACGTGTACATTTATGCTTGTGTGCCTGCATATGCATGTGTGTATATATGAAAGCCAGAGGACAAGCCTGAACAGCATTCCTCGGAAATAGTGTCTACCTTATTTTTGAGAGAGGGTTTCTTGAGAGCCTGGAACATAAGATGCGCTGGCTGGCCAGGGAGCCTCATCTTGGAAGTGGGAGCACACATCGCCATGTATGTTTTAAAACATGGGTTCTGGAATTGACTTCAGGCCCTCGTATTTGAAAGACAAGCACTTTGCTGCCTGAGGCATCTCCTTGGCCCAAGCTTTCAATTTTAGATGGGCATATCAGCAGACAGAATACTTTCTACATTTTCTGTCCTACCTTGAAGCTAACTGTGGGCCGGTATTAAGCAAGCAGGCTTGGTACATGTAATTTTAGGAAGTCTTAGAAAGGAGGAGGCAGATCCTTCTTTGCTAACAGTTCTGAAATGGCTTCTGGAGGGCTGGCCAGATGGCTCAGTGGGTAGAGGTGCTTATTTGTGCAGACTGACAGTCTGAATTACACCCGCCACCCCCGGCCCCATGAGATGGCAGGAGACCAACTCCCCGATGTTCACAGCACATGCGCACCAACATCCACACAGACTTCCTCAAATATATACAAAATAAATAAACAAAATTAGATAAAACAACTGCAGAGACTCTACTTCCTAGACACCTGTCAGGTGTGATTTCCCCGTGAGTATGGGCTAAATTAGAACTTTGAATGAACAAACGAAGCATAGAACATTGGAGAGCCACTTCTGAGACCAGCTTTCAAAAGACTGTCTTGTCTTGCTCACATTCTTGCTGGTTCCTTCTGCTTGCTCTTATAAAGCTACCGTGTGGTGAGCGGCCCACATGGAGACGCCCATGCCACAAGGATCTGAGTGCGCCTTTGGCCAATGGTGTGTGAGGACCCAAGACCCTCCGTCCAATTGGCTGCAGCAACCAGGATCATCCTAGAAACCGGGTGTCTTGGCAGCAGATCCTTCCCAACTTGAGCCGCTTGCTGGACTGCCCCCGATTGCCGTCTTAGGAGAAAGCCTGAGTCAGAGGACCTGGTTAAACTGTGCCTGGATTTCTAGCTAAAGCAACTGTGGGATGATGCAAATGGCCATGGCGAGGCTCTAGGTTTAGACTGGCCACACACGAACTGATCGTAAGCTTTTTCTAGCTAATTTGAAAACAGACATGATAGTTGGAATAGACATCTTGAGCTAGGAAACTGATTTAACTAAGGCGAGCTTGAGAAGTGTGGGCCCAATTCTACGAAGCATTGCTACCATTTTGAATGTTTCTCCTTCTCAGCTGACTGTAACTACTCACATTTTTTATGTTAAACAGGTAAGGGCTCCTTTCAGGCAAGCAAAGCTGTCTGTGTGCAGAGGGGTAAGGCAGGTCAAGTTTATCTTTGATGTCCCTGTTGTTGCCCACTTTTTCCCTGGCATTTTCTTTGTCTAATTCCCAATCTTCTACTATCCCTGCCCTTGGTGCCTCAGCCCACAGCCATGCCCCGAGCTCCCTTTTCCAGCCTCTTTCTGTCATCAAGTTCTGGCAGGGCTCCCAAGACACCAGGCTGAGTTCAAAGAAGTCTGAGGGGTGTAGGCAGGGTTTGGGTGGGGTGGGTGGGGAGAAAACCCAGCAGGTTTCTTAACGTTTTACAAGGGGAAGCTCTTGAAATACTTGAGCAACCTTAGTTTCAATTTAAGTGACCGTGGCTGTTGTCTACTTTCTGCTGAGTGGAAGAGGGGTGAGGGATGTGCCAGCCTCAGTGAGAGAATGAACGGCCCAAAGGCAGCGTGATACATTCATCATCACCGTAGACTACAAACCTCCCTTCTACAACTGTGGGAAGCCATTCCTTACTGAGTGCCTTAGGCCTCTGTATGCCATTATTCTGGCAATGCTTAGTTATGATATCTATTCTTAACTGAAATGCAGGAGAATTTGGCCTTTTGAGCACCCATAGTTTATTTCTATTATGGATCCCTGGCTAGGTATCTGGGACTACTTCTCATTCATGTTTCAAGTATGGTTCATACTAAGCATTCAATAAACTGCTAGGTATGTTCTAAGGAAGAGTCTTCTTTATTTAAATTCTACTTCAGGACACATTCTCAGGTCACTGATACTCCCTCCCCCTCCTCCCACAAAGACAGGCTGCCACTGCAGAATTTGTTTACCAGCTTCATAAAAATTTCTGGAATTCCTACCACATACCGGGTTGTCCTAGACACTACCATCAATGACACAGTCAAGTCTCTGCTTTGCTCTGCTCTGTTCTGTTCACTGGCCTCCTCTGCAGTGAAGCAGGGCCAGGCAGAATGAGCACATCTCACAGTCCAAAGCCATTCTCAGCTAGTGGGCTTTCTTCTCCTTTGTTCCTTGGAGAACTCTGAGGCCTTGAGTTCTGAGACTGCCACCAGATGGAATAATCTGAGTCCCAGAGACCTGGATGGAGGAGAGTAATTGTCCTCATCGTTCTTGTATTTACTACCCAGACAGTTGCAGAGACGCTGGAACAAAGCGTCAAACAGGTAAGCAAGTGACCTGTGGAGCAGGAATATCCCAGGCACAGAGAACACGAGGATGGCACATAGAGTAGTTCAGCTACCTTACCAACACTCAGTTTTATTTGGGTTGAGCCTACTTGCACACTTGAATCAACTAAGACCCTGTGTACTCGGTTTTTATTTCTTTTTCTATTGTAATGGATTTTTTTTTAAAGCAGCTTTAGGTTCACAGTGAGGCTGAGAGGAGGGTTTGGAAAGTTCCTGCATCTGTCCCATATACCCAACCTCCCCCATGTCAACATCCCTTGCCAGGGTGGCACACTTGTTACAGGGCTGAATCTGCATCGACACATCAGAATGACCCAAGCGCACGGAGAACAACAGGGCTCACTCTTGGTGCCCTGTAGGTTTGACAAATGCAGATGGCCATCTAGCCACCATCTGAGTAGCACACAGAGCACCTTCAAGGCCCTCGGTGATCCAGTCAGGCTCTTCTCCGGTGCTCGTTCTGATATGCAGGCATCTCTGCCTTCAGGGGTGAAGTGGCTTACTGCAGTGGTGTCTGGACCACGGTCTTCATCCTTCCTGTACTGCCTTCCTGATTGCTGTTGGCACAGCGGCCAACCCCCACTGGTTCTCCTGGCTCATTTTGGGGCTTTGTTCACCACTTTGAAAAATTTTCTGCTTAATCACTATCAGCTTAAAACTTCTATCCTGAAGAGACAAGTTGCATAAATGCAGATATTCTATATCTCACTGACCTAGGCTGACTTTGATGAATAGTGTGTTTTAACTCAAAATATTCTCTGAATTCTAAACAGCTCTTTCTGGTACTATTTTCAGAGGTTGGAAAATCATAATAATATGTATAAAAATTTTCAATATATCGTGGACACCACACTCGCCTTTCTTTATAAAGCCTTAATTCCTATGTTTAGAGACTCATAAATGAGACAAGTTTCCTATAACATGAGTGTTATTCAGATCTCTCACAAGGGGAAAAGATTCTTACAAGTACCTTGAGCTGGTTTATGATGTCTTTCGCAATATTGCACACACACAAATACACATATACACAAACACAAAACCAAGGAATGGACTCAGTTTTACAGATTTATACATCTGTGAAACTAAGACAAATCTGTTCATTAAATACAAATTAAACTACCTGATAGAGAAATTCAAATCTGCCATATTGACTTAATACAAGGAATGGCACACTGCTGAATCTAAGTCACGCTCAAGGCATCGGCACCGTGCTGACAGCAACAGCGTGAGCCTATTTCATCACCTACTACAAGATGCTCAATTCTCCCCCCAACCCTTGTTAACAGGGCTCACCATAACACGATTTGAGTATTCTGCCTTTAATCCCAGCACGGGGAGGCAGAGGCAGGCAGACGTCTGTGAATTCAAGGCCAGCCTGGTCTACTTAGTGAGTTCCAGGACAGCCAGGGCTAAACATCAAGAATCTGTCTCAAACAAAACAAAATTGAACAAACAAAAAAATCAATTTGACTTTGATGTGACCATATTTTTATTTTTTAATTGTTCTGTTGTGTTTTTTTCCCCTCAAGTCTGTAGCAATTCTCTTAGTTCTTACACATCCAAACACAGACAGTAGAATTTCATTCCTAAGAAAACTATAAAGGGTTCCTACATTTTAAGAGATTTTCTACCTCACTATTAATCCAATGCAAATTAAAATGAGAGTCTATTTCATCTGTCAAATTGGCAAAGCTTTTTTTTAAAAAAAGATAAATGCTGGTGGGCATGAATGTATGATGGGCACTTTTGAACACTTACTGTGGGAATAAAATCTTGCCTGACCTTTGTGGAAAGCAATTTGGCGGGCGTAAGAGATTTAAAAACCTCTGAATCAGTAATTTCAAATACAGCTTTCTATCCTAAGGTAATAATTTTAAGCTCCTGGAAAAAAAAAAGATTCCTGAATAAAGATATTCATGGAAATGTGAACAGTGACAAATAGAAGCCCCCAAATGTCCAAGTAGTGGAACAATTAAAGAAATTAATGAATGTACAGGCAGACTTCAGGGATACTGCGGTTTTGGTTCTAGATGTAGTAAACACTGCAGCAGCGAATCACGCCAAGTTTTTGGTTTCTCAGTGTGTGTAAATGTTGATGTAATAATATCACACCATTCTGCAGTACAGTCAGTATTCAATCACATCATAAAACAACGTGCATGCCTCAACTGGACATTGCTTTATTGCTAAGAAGTGACGACAGTGAGGTGAGCCATCTGGAGGAGTGGTGATATTTTTGCTGCTGAGGGTCTGACCTCAGTGTTGATGATACTGATTCATGAAGGTGAAGCTGCTGCTGCTGGAAGTGACTTAACTGATGAGAACGTTCTCCTAGCATGAGCTGTTATCTTGGGAACCTTTCACCCCCAGTAGAAATGCTTTCAAAACTGGAACTAAATTTCTCAGACTCTGCTTTTCACCTACACTCATATTATGGATCCTTTTTCATTCCAACCATGTTCACAGAATCTTCGCCAGACATAGATTCTATCCCAAGAAACTGGGTTCTCCTCATCCACAGAAGGCAACTCATTTGTTGATGTTTTATTATGAGATCAATTCAGCTGCCTCTTCAAACTTCACTTCTCTGGCGGCCCCTACCACATCTGCAGCTGTTTCCTCTCTGAAGTCCTGAACCCGTCAATGCCACCCATTAACTTCCAAATGTCTGGTAAAGTTGGTATTCTCACCTCCTCTATGAATCACAAATGCTCTTAAGAGTACCTAGCTTTTCTTGAAGGTTGCACAGATCATCAGAAGAGTCAATATTTATAGCAGCTATTGCTTTGTAAAATGTATGCTCTTGTTTTTCAGTGTTGAAGACCCACCCTGAAACCAGGCCAGCACCATGCCACTAGGCTACACCCTCCACTCCACAGAATATGCTTCCTACTATCTAGACAGGTTTTAAAGTTACATTTATTATTTGTGTATACGTGGTGCATATGTGTAAGAGGCTACACACAGCACAGTGCACACAAGGAAGTCAGAGGACAACTTACCATGTGGGCCCTCGGATCAAGCGCAGGTTGCTGGGTTTGGCGGCAAGAAAACACTGAGCAATCTCGAAAGCTCAAGATTTCTTAGATATTAAGACTTTCCAGCCATAGGGACTTACATTAAACCCCAGTAGCTGGGAGACTAGGTGGGGAGGACTATGTGAATTTGGGCCAGTCTAGGCTACAGAATGAGTTCAAGGCTAGCCTGGGTTATAGTGAGACTGTCTGAAAACAAAACGAAAAAACCAAAACCCTGGGGCTGGAGGGATGGCACCACGGTTAAGAGCACTTGTTGCTCTTGCGGAGAACCCAGGGTCTGGGCTCAGTACCCACATGGTAGTTCACAAACATCTGACTGGCCTCCAAGGGCATCAGACATGCACATGGTATACACACATAGATGAAGGTAAAATTCCTATGAATTTTGTTTTTGTTTTTTAAGACAGGTTGTCTCGGTGTATCCCTGGCTGACCTTGAACTCACAGAGATCTGAGACAGCTCCTGAATGCTGGGATGAAAGGCATGAGCTACCACTGCTCAGCTGGATAAAATAAAATTTAAGAAATCTTCAAGAAGTCATAAGTCTGGGAAAAGGATGGGGGCTGGTTTGGCAGGAGTGTGAGGGTAATAGTTAGAACATATTTTATATGTGTATGAAATTGTCAAAACCAACATAAAAAAGAAAAAATAAAATTTTTACTGCTAACTCTCCTCCAAGAACAGAAGTGATAAAATGTAATTATTAAAAAAAAAAAAAAAAGACTTAGTGAAAGTAGACCAAAAAAAGGGATATGGGTAATTTTTATTTTAAAATATTTTCTGAATTTTCCAAGGTTTCTATAATAAGCACACACTACTTTTATTTTTAGTTAAGTATCACTGGACAGGCAAGCTGTGATGCTGCTCCAAATGTTCCATGCTGTGAACAACGGGATATGAAAGGCCGTCACGGTGAAGGGACTTCAGACATAGCTTGAGTTAGAATCTGCTCTTCTACACCAGCCACCCACCAGGCTTAGGTCTGCGTTCCAGCATTATCCCGAATGAGCGCAAGGCTACCATAAAATATTCTGAGAATGTCAGTTAACAACATTCCCATCTTTCATGTCCCACTTCCCATATGTCTGCTGACATCTTTCATGTGCCCATTTTGTCCACCCCGCTTCAGATGGGCCCGTCACACACAGTACACACACACACACACACACACGCATACATAGTCATGGCTGAAATGTGTTTCTATGGGTGACGATTAAAGATATGGAAGCCACTGCCCATACCCTAGCCACATCAGGCTAGTAACTGGTCCCTAAACTCACCTTGGATTGTAACTAACCCCATTGTTCCCTCAGTTAGGCAGTCTCTCTGGCTCCTGCCTACAGAAGCCCCATTTTTCAGCTAAGTTGATTATTTTCCTTCATCCGTGACCCTAAAAACAGCAGCCCTGTAATTTCTTTATATCACTGTAATCAGCCAGCCTTTACTGAGATGGTGCTTGCACATCAAGTTCTTAGTTCCAAAACACTTTTAGAAAAGGCCTTTGTTTTTCTCACTTCTTGATCTGTTCCAGGCCGAGAGGTATGGGGAGTCTGGTTGACCTTCAACCGCTGTCGGCCATACTGAGTGTTTTGTGTAACTCCTCTGGAAGTACCTTCTGGTCTCTTCCTCCTAATTTCTCGACCACAGAGTGGTCCAGCAATCTGCCTCCTGGGGTTACTAACTATCTACAGTGGCAACTTAAAAGCCAAATGTCCCGAAGGTTTTAGCGTTTTCGAGTAGCAAATTAGAAAAAAAAAAAAAAAAAAAAAAAAAAAAAAATTCCGTAAAGATGGCTTCTTTATTTGATGTGAGCCACCCTGTATTTTTGATGTTAAGATGAACTTTTAAAAATGATAATTTGGAAGGCTGGATGTGGTCTTTAATCCCAGCACTTCAGAGACAGAGGCAGGTGGATCTCTTAAATTCGAGACCAGCCTGGTCTACAAAGAGACAGCAAGGGCAACACAGAAAAACCCTTGTCTCGAAGAAAAAAAAAAAAAAGCAATCTGGAAAAGGATAGTTTTCAGTATCCATGCTTATTTGCAAAATAATGCTTCCCCTTCCTCTGTGTTCGCCCTTTAAAAGAAAATTAATTAGTAGATACCACCAAATCCTGCGAAATTAATTCCATAGCGACCCCCTCTCCCCTCCCATTATCCATCGAAACTGAGACAGGTCTCCCTCAGTATCCCAGGCTAGCTTGAACTCATCTAATCAAGCTCCTGCCTCAAGCTCCCGCGCGCTAGGGTGGAAGGCGTGAGCCACGACACCTGGCTGTGGGGTCGGCTTCCGGGGGCTCAGGTGAACTCACTGCTCGGGGCTGAAAAGGACGTTCCTCTCCCACCCGAGGACCCGTTTACCGGGCTGCGCCCGGGGTGAGTCTCTCTTTAAGGAGGGCGTGGCGCAGAGGCGCGCACCGCCCAGCGCGGAGCGTCTCCGGGGAAGACGGCGGAAGCGCGCCCTCGAGCCGCGGCCACTGCGCGTGCGTGGGGGCCGGCCTCGCGGGGTCACGTGGGCCGGGGGTCCCGTCCGGGCGGACGCAGGCTCAGGTAACCCGCGTCCCGAGCAGGCGGGGCGGGGCGGCGGGTGCGGGGCCGGCGCCTCGGGAGTGCGCGGATGGAAGCTGCGGCCCGGTCGCTCGCGGAGACCCTGCGGCCGCCGCGGGCTGCCCCTGGAGTCTGGGCTCCGGCTGGGTCAGCGGTTTCCACCCGGGTCCGCACGCCTGCGAGGGCTGCGGCCGGGCGGCGGGTGCCGTCCCTCCCACACCGCGCCGGGTGGAAGCGCTCACCCCGTGGGATTGCGGTGCAGTCTTGTGGGTCCGGCTCCTCCTCGCCTCCTGCCAAGTGTGCCCCAGCCCGAGGGCCGCAGGTGGAAGTTGGGGGCACCCCTGTGCTTGGCTAGCCGTCCAGGCGTGGCACTGGGGACGCAGCAATCCGGAGTCTGGGTGTACCAAGTGGGCGTGTTTCAGGGACGGGGCTGTGCTGGGTTCCCGGGGCGGCGGCACTGCCTTCTTAAAGTAGGCGGGGCTCTGCTTGCCGGGAACACTAGCCACTGCACTGCCCACCCTACTGCGGGCCACTCCTCCCACCCCGCCCCCCAGCCCCCCCCAAAGAAACAACGCATCACAGATGTTGGCTAGTACTGCTAACTCTATTCCAGGTGTCTGGTTTTTTTTTTTTTTTTTGGGGGGGGGGGGGAGAAAATTACACGACGTTGTGTGTGGGTTTGTGTTACCCTTCTGTGTTTGAAGTAGAGATTGAGGCCGGGGGACCCACATGTGTTTAAGTCATGGGTTTGCTCATGTTGACATGTAAGCAGGAAAGTATTGAGTCCTCCGGCGATAGCTGACCCGGTTTGTAGAATACACGGGAAAGATAAGTGGAGCAGTTTTGTTTAAACTGTTGGCCTTTGTGTGGTTGAAGTGACTGAGTTATGTGAGAAAATTCCTTGCAGACCTCTAGCAGAATGAGATGGTGATTTTTCTTTTCTTTAGATGTTTCTTTTGTAGTTGGACTGTTGGCAGCTGGTGAGTGCCTTCTGTCTTCCAGAGTTTAGAATAGTTTCGGTGACTCTGAGCGTTATGCCACTATTCCACAGACATTTCAGGCACGGTGACAGGAGAAGGAAGGTCTGCATGTGTGTGCGTGCGTGTAGAAGCGAGAGGTTAGCACTGGATTTATTTTGTTTAAATGCGCCCACGTGCGCGTGTGCACGTGCACAGGGATCGTGATGCAGGAGCTGGAGTTACAAGCAATTGTGAGCCACCCCGTGCTCATGCTAGTGACCAAACTCTGGTCATACATAAGAGCAGTATCCTTTCTTAATCACAGAGCCACCTCTCCTGCCCCTCTATTTTCTTTTTGAGATGGGACCTCTTGCTCAAGGCATAGCTTGCTGATCCAGTCAGGTGTATGAGCTAGGAAGCCTTAGGAGAACTTCTTGTTCCCATCTCTCCACGCTGGGGTTACAGGCTCATGCCACCATTCTCACTTTCTTAATGCAAATTTTGGGGTATCAAAGTCAGGTCCTCATATTTGCCTCTCAAGCACTTTACTGCCTAAACCATCTCCCCAGACTTACCTTTAAAAAAAAATCCACAAAATTAATTATTATTATGATGTGTGCATGCACGCCTCCCAGGGCACACTTGTGGAGGTCAGAGCACAACTTTGTGAAATCCTCTCCTTCCTCCTTTATGTGGGAATCCAATTCAGGTTGCTTTCATAGAAGTGCTTTGTCCCCTGAGCCATCTCGATGGCCTCCCACCTTGCTTTTGAGACAGGGTCTCTTCCTGTCCTGGTGCCGTGTAGGCTATGCTGACAGGTCATCCGGCCCCAGGATCTGTCTGTCTCTACTTCCCTAGTTGGGATTACAAATGTGGGCCGCCGTTGGCCTGGCTGTTTCTCTTGAGTTCTGGGGACTTAGTGATGGATGTTATCAAGGCCTTCATGCTTGCATGGCACACGATGTACTGAGTAAGCTGTTTCCCCAATTCATTGTGGCCCTTTCCCCTTGAGACAGGGCTTCTTTGTGTCAACTTAGCTGTCCTGTACACCAGGCTGTTCTTGAACTCGGAGATCCTCACCTGCCTCTGCCTCCTGAGTGTTGGGATTACAGGTGTGAGCCACCATCTTCCAACCAATGTGGCCTTTGGACTTAATGAGCTAGGTTTAACTTTTATTTATTAGCTTCCATAGAGGTCTTTTCTTGACCCAAGTTCGCAGTCACCTTTGTGTAGGTATATATGTAGGTCAGCTTGCTGTCTTTCAGACCCGGAGTTCTCAGTTGGGTTAGCTTCAGTGTGTGCCTTGCGTGTTTTGAGTCAGCAACTGTAGGTTTCTCCTGGACTCCTCACCCTTCAGTGGCTTCTTAGACTCCATGTCAGCAACAATTATATCTTTTTAAAATCAGGCCTCTTTCTGTTACAAGTGTCAGAGAACAGTTCAAATGCACTTAAGCCAAAAGAGATTTTTTGGTTTACAAACCTGGGAAGAGACTGGGTGTCATTACATCAATCAGTGGTTCTGGGGACCTCTCCCCTCTCACAAATGACCTCCAGCATCTTGGTCCCCATCTCTCTTTCTCTGAGAGCCTCTCATTCTGTCCTGTTACTTAGTGTGAAAAACAAGTTCCTGACAGCTCTTCCAAGCCAGTGTACCCTAGAGTTGAGAGGACACTCTTGCCTTCTGTAGTTACAAGTTCCAGGAAGGACCCTGATTCAGGCCACATTGGAGACAGATGCCCTGTGCATAGTTGTTTTTTTATTTATTTTTATTTATTTTTTTTATTTTTCCGGCTAGGCTCATAGGCACATGATTGGTGGCACCACCAAAGTCACATGGTTGGAGACTTCCCAAACTGAGTACCATTGAGGCATTCCAGGGAGACTGACATGTGCTCCCTAAACCCTCAGTGCTGCTGGCTTTTGCTCCATGTGGGAGCAGAGCGCTGTTTATTTCTCTTAGCACAGATGAAGTCAGATGCTTTTACATGGGGCATGCATGAACTGAGACTGACCAAAAGGCCAGCAGGTATCCATTTCCTGTTCTATACTCACGTGAAACAGTTGAATGGAATACCCTGGCTGTGTGAGTCACACCTTTTCTTTTTTCCTCTTTTCGGTAGATAATTGGGTTCCTTTAAATTAAAGAGATACATGATACATTCCTGTTATTTTCATGAATAGACTGAATGTGAAAACCCACAAACCTCTGGAAGTCATGGAATTTGTGTCATGTTATACAAAAGCTGAAACATTGTTAAAAATACTTGTAGATTAGAAAAACATTCTCCTAGATGGGAAGCTCTTTTGAGTACAGTGCTGTCTCAGTTACTTTCTGTTGACTGTGATAAAACACCAGTACCAAAGCATCATGGGGAAGGAAGGGCTTATTTGGATTTACGGTTCCAGAGGGATAAGAGTCCATCACCACTACGGCAGGGAAGTTTGACAACAGGCAGGCATTCGTAGCGTGTAGAGCAGATGAGGGCTCACATCTTCAGCTGTGACCTGAACTGCAAATGGCTCAAGGCTCAGAACCTTAAAAGCAGAGTGAAGGGAACCTCAAAGTGTAGCAGTTGGGCAGGTGTTCATCTGAGTCATGGAAGTAGAACTCAGTTGTAATTTGGGTTATTGTGGTACAGATCTCTATATACTCTAAATCAAATGATACCCTTGAAACGGAACAGTCAGAGGTAACAACACTGGTATGTTTAATTTACAAACCAGGTGTTATTCCTAGCTTCCAACTCTGTGTTAATCAGCAAATATTTATTGAATGCAGCATGCAAGTCATTAAGCCCAGAGATTTAGAAGTATGGTTCCCCTTTTCCATTGTTGGAGAGAAAAGGCATAGCCATATGGTAAGTTAACTGGTGAACCAAAAGAAGGAAAGTACAAAGATAGTGCTAAGGAAAACATGCCTTAAGTAGGCTATCACCAAACCTGCCTATAATCTCAGCGTTTGAGAGCCTAGGCTAGGCAGATCATGAGTTCAAGGCCAGCCTGGACACCTAGTGAAGTTGAAGCCAGTATGGGCTTGATAGTGGAGAAGAGAGGAAAGAAGAGAGCACAAGAGTGCAAAAGAGTGAGAGAGAGAGAGTGTGTGTGTGTGCAAGAGCGCGCATGCACAAGAGTATAGCCTACAAGATTTAGAAAGTGATTCAGGAAGGAAGGTAATGCTCCAGTCACAGCTGAACAGTGCATACAAAGAATGAAGGAACTTAGATAAGTATAGAGGAAAAGGAATGAGAAGCAAGCAGCATGGGGGGGAGAGTGTTTTTACCCATACTGGCTTGCCTTGAACTCATGGCAATCCTTTTGCCTCTGCAGCCTGGGATTACAGGCATGTACCTCACCATGTCCAGTGGCAGAAGCTAGTCCTGAAGGACTTCGTGTAGACCGCTCATGTAATTGTACGGGAGGAGAAAGTAGGGAACACCTGTGCATCTGAAATTACAGGCTCAGAATGTGGAGTTTATCCTGTGGTGGGCTCCTGAGGATGAGATCCACTGGAGAAGGTTAATAGAAAACAAATATAAATTAACTAGATTGTAGTCTTTTCCTTCACAAGACAACAAAACAAAGAAGCAGAGTTAAAAATACGTGGATTAAGATGGGCAGAAGCAGCTGGGCAGTGGTGGCACACACCTTTAATCCCAGCACTCAGGAGGCAGAGACGGGCAGATCTCTGTGCGTTCGAGGCCAGCCTGGTCTACAGAATGAGTTCTAGGGTCGCCAGGGCTACATAGAGAAACCCCATCTTGATCCCCCTCCAAAAAAGGGGGGGAGGGAGAAGCAAGTCTAACTTAACATTGTTTCCTTACCAGGATTTCATGGTATTTAATACAGTATTGTAAATTTAAAAAACAGTTTTAACTGTGGTAAGTTAACTAGTAAATCAAAAGAAGGGAAATATCAAGACAATGTTTAAGAAAACATTTCTTTTTTGGGTTTTTTCGAGACGGAGTTTCTCTGTGTAGCCTTGGCTGTCCTGGAGTCACTTTGTAGACCAGGATATTCTCCTACTCACAGTGATCCACCTGCCTCTGCTTCCCCGTGTCCCCAAGCATCCTGTAAGGACTCTCAGACGGAAAAGAACATTGACACATTGCAGACTCCTGGGATTTGGAGGGGGAGGTGTGAGCATTACAGTCAGAACCCAGTCCAGTGCAGGCCATGCTCTGGAGCCTGTAGTGGGCCACTATTATAATACTGTCATTGCTGTTGATATGGTTCGTTTTCCTCTCTCATTTTAAGAATGACCCTGGCTGTCAATTTTTGGGACTAACTTTAAGAGGAAACAACCTTGAGAATTCTCAAGCTTTTGGACTCTTCACTCCGGAACATTAGTTGAGGAGCACCGTGCTTCTGTAGCATGGTTTGTATTAGATTAACCAGATGTCTTCCTAGGAGAGCCTAAGACGTGTTGATAACACCACCCGACGTTGTCTGTAAGCGCTGTTGTAGGGGAGGATCCTCTTAAGGACTGTGAAAACACTGGCCATGTAAGATTTCTCCTTGCGAGGAAGTAATGAATAGTTCATTGTCAGCCTTGTGCTGGCGGCTGCTGAGACCTGAGACTGTCTGATCCGCTGTGGAGAGTCAAGCATTTCATCATTGGTTTACATACTCAAAGAAGAGCCTGCTTACTGAAAGTCTGCTCTGCCTTTGCTACTTCAGAACATTGAGATGTTATTAGAAAGAAGCAAATCAATTAAAATTTGTTAACTGTATTCATTTGCTATTGTTGCCATAACAAACCATTACACATCCGGTGACTGAAAACAACACAGGTTTATTATTTTAGTTCTGTAATTGTCTTAGTTAGGGTTCTATTGCTATGAAGAGACACGATGACCAAGACAACTCTTATAAAGGAGAACATTTAATTGGGGTTGCTTTCCAGTTTCAGAGGTTCAGTCCATTATTATTATGGCAGGAAGCATGGCATTGTGCAGGCAGACAGGAGTGAGAGTGGGATTTTATAGTAGGCAGAGCTTGAGCATAGTTAAGACCCCCGGCCCCACAGTCACCTACTTTCTCCAACAATATCAAATCTCCTAATAGTGCCACTCTCGCTGGGCCAAGCATTCAAACACATGAGTCTTATAGGTATAGGAGCCATACCCCTTTAAACTAGAACAGTAGTTCAAAATTATAACTTGGCTTACTAAGATGAAGGTGTTGGGAGGGGCCTTTGGTTCTAGAGTCTCTAGAGAGAATCTGTTGTGTTGTCTTTGCAGCTTCTAGGGAGGTCTGCTTTGTCTGGCTCCTGACATCTTTCCTCCAGCCTCTGAGCCTGGAGTGTAGCATCTCTCTGACCCTTTTACTATTGTCACATTGCTTTCTCTGACAGTGACAGTCTTCTGCTTCGATCTTCTAGTAAAAATTCTCTTGATTGTATTGCGGTACTTGGATAATCCACACTAAGGCCTCCATCTTAGGTCCTTACTTAGTTACGTCAGAAAGTCTCCTTTGCCATAGAAACTACATATGTACAACTTCCTGTAATTAAGATAGGCACCATCATACACCATTGTGCTTCCTCCCACAGGTACACTCAGGTGGACCCACCCATGTGTGTGCGTGCACACAGGCATGTTTGCGTTTGTGTATGCTCGTGTGTGTGTGTGTGTGTGTGTGTGTGTGTATGGTGTGTGTGGCATGTATGTGTATATGTGTACACACGCACTTGTGTGTAGGCCAGAGAAAGACCTTAAGTTTTTTTCTCAGGAGCTGCTCACCTTGTTTTTATGAGATGATCTCAGTGGCCTGGGGCTTGCCAAGTAGACTAGACTGTTTGTCCAGCAGGCCCCACAGGCCCCACCTGTCTCTGCTTCCCCAGCCCTGAGATTACAGGTGTTCCCATGACACTGTGTGTGTGTGTATATATGTATTCTGTATGTGTTCATATGTGTGTTTAGGTCAAAGCTCAATGTCCTGTGTCTTCCCCAGTCACTTCCCACCTTAGTTTTTGAGACAGAATCTCTCCCTTGAACCTGGAGCTCCTCAGTTCAGTTGGAGCACCTGTCCAGCAAACCTTAGGGATCCTCCTGTCTTTGCCCTCTGCCCCAAACCACCCCTACAGGTTGGGATCACAGGCATATGCCACTGTACTCAGCTTTTCATGTTGGCGACTGGGAATCCAGGCTCCGGTCCTCCTGTTTCAAGGCAAGCACTTTCCTGACTGCATCATCAACTCAGCCTTTATATTCATTTTTGAAAATTAATGAAAGTTGCTCTAATGACCTTTAGAAAGTCAGCACGGTAACTTTTGTATCAGCCGTCTTGACTTCAGTGAGACTATTTGCTAACACACACACACACACACACACACACACGCACACACACACACACACACGGTGTAAAAAAAGTGTCAAAGAAACTGAAGATGAGGAAATACTTGACTTCATCAGTGGAAATTGAGAGCAGTGTTGAAGTGAGACAGGGCCAAGCATGATTTCAGAATGAGTTAGGGTAAGAAAATCCCCAGTGTAATAGTCAAGGTCTTGAGGGTGTCTGATAACTTTGCTAGGGCCTTGCTAGTCTCAGCAAGCTGTTGATATTCAGCTCATAACCAGACTGTTCATTGGTCAAAAGAGATGTGTGATGTTTACAAAACTACTGATCTTGATTTAGAGTCTTTAACTTTGAAGGTTTTGGAAATCTTCAGGAACTTGTAAATGATGATTTGTTATTTCGTGAAAATGCCTGTGTCTAGGCATCATTCCCTGTGCTTTAGAGTCAGTGTATCCTTTATTACCATGCTACCTCTGCATTCCAGTGTTAGAACTCCTAAGAGATCCAGCAGCCCCAGGAGAGGAGGGAGGGAAGAGGAAGAGGTGGCAGGTGTGAAGTAGGAGTGAGTACCTTGGTCTGTGCAGCCAAACTGCTAGAAGCTGTGGGCAGAGCTAACCTGGAAAACTACAACTCAGATTCTCTTTCTCCCCGATCTAATAAGAGATTGCTCTGGTCCTTGCTGGGGAGTGTGGACCTAGAGTATAAAAGTTCTGCCAGTAGAGGCGGGTTGCCAGTGACAGATGTGTAGCTGGTGTTCTAGCTGCCACACGTAGTCTATAACTTCTGTGCAAGAGAGGGCTACTTGGCCTCCTCTCCTCCTCTCTCCCAATCCCTGGTGTGTTTGGCAGCCTCCACAGAAAGCACCACGGGAAGGAACTCTTTCCAGAACGGAGACGTGCTCTTCTGGGCAAGCAAGACAGACAACACAGATGTTCACACTGCTCCATGTACAGATGTAGAAATAAAAGGGGCAGCCAGACCTGTCCAGAGTCACAGATAGGAGCTGGTAAAGTCTAGATTAACCCCCCCCCCTCCGAAATGTGCATGTATGTAGTGGCCTGAGAACAGCTCAGTCATTCCTTCTCAGGTCCTCTCTACCTTGTTTTGTTTTTAAAAAGTATTTATTTATCCCTTTATTTTATGTGGAGAAAGGGAGAGAGATAAAAGGAGGGAAGTAGAGGGAAAGAGGAAGATAGAGGGAGAGAGTGAGTGAGTGAGTGAGAGAGAGAGTGAGAGAGAGTGATCAGTTCCTTGGCAGAATCGAGGACACCTGTAAGGGGTTGGCTTTGCCCTGCTGAGGCAGAGTCGCTCTTCTGCTAGCTGGCCTGTGAACTTCCTGGTGATTCTGTATCTTTTCATCTCACTGTATGAGTTTAGAAATTACGAATGTGTCTCACCATATCTGGCTTTCTGATTACAAATGCATTTATTGTCAGGGGGCATGCATGTGCTACAGCAAATGTGGGGATCAGAGGAAGTTGTGGAAGTCTGTTCTTTCCTTTCACCATTGTTGTGGGAGTGAACTCAGGTCGTCAGGGTGAGTTGTGGAAGTGCTTCTCCCAGTTGAGATGGTTCAGCCACAGGCTGCCCATCTGTTTCTCGGTCTCTGTCTGTTTGTTAGTCTTTCTCTCTCTCTTCTATGTGGTCTTTCCCACTATTTAAAGCTACAGAAGTACCCAGCTGTGGTACATCTGTAACACAGCTCCTAAATGTAAGGTTCAGGGGATACCACAGGAGAGAGGGCATAAAGATTGTAAGAGCAAGGGCCTGGAGAGACATATTTGTTGCTCATGCAGAAAACCTGTGTTCTGTTCCCAGCACCCACAAGGCAGCTCACAGATATCTGTGACTCCAGTTCCAGGAGTTTAAACACCCTCTCTGGCCTGTGAGAGAACTGCATGGTGCACAGACAAACATGTAGGCAAACATATTCACAAAATACAAATAGTTAAAATAAAGAAAGGTTTGTAAGTTCTAGATGCCCAGGATGCCTGATGCGAGATTGTGTCGTATAAGACGTAGGGATGCTACTCTCGATATATTAATAATATGGTTGTCTAACCAGACCCGAATAATGACCACACCAGCGGACATGCCAGCGGGGCTAGGGAAGTCCGCAAAGCTCCACTCACCCCCAGATAAAGGACTATAGGTAGTCAGTTTTCTCCAGGCATGAGCCCTGGATAGGCTGTCTAAATGGTCAGTCCTAAACACATGTGCATATATGCCACACTGAATGACTTAGTATGTGCGCGCGCGCGCACACACACACACACACACACACACACACACACGCACGCACGCCCATCGGTGTTGCTGTTGGTGTGTCTCATTGATAAGGAACAGTGTGTTGAGTACCTGATAAGATGCTTTCACATGTTGCCAGGGAAAATGCCCTCAGCTACGTTTCTAACAATGTTTTGATAGCATGTGTTTTGAAGATAGAACATTAGGGTTTGTTTGAAAGAAATTACTCTGTGTTTGTAAATAGTCCAGAATGGATAGAACAGTCAGTTTCAGCTTGTGAAAAGTCAGTTTTCACAAGTTCACATCTTATACTTACTAGCGATTCATTTTTTAATACCCTAATCCAGTAGTTCTCAGCCTGTGCATTGTGACCCCTCTTGGGGCTGAACAACACTTTCAGAGTCAACTAAGACCACCAGAAAACAGAATTACATTGTGATTCATAAGAGTAGCAAAATTACAGGTATGAAGTCGCAACAAAAATGATTTTATGGTTGGAGGTCACTACAACATGAGGAACTGTCTTAAATGGCCACAGCATTAGGAACTGAGCTGAGAACTGCTCAGTTCATAGGCACAAAAAATGATTAAATTGTCAGTGAGTTGGTCATATTGCTTTAAAATAACTAAGTTTACCTGTGATGCATTTTATTGTTGTTGTTTTTTTTTGTGTGTGTATGTGTGGTTTGTGTATGTGTGCATGTGAGTGTGCTCACATGAAAGTGCTGGGAATGGA
Organism: Psammomys obesus; assembly: GCF_907164565.1. Classification (NCBI taxonomy): domain Eukaryota; kingdom Metazoa; phylum Chordata; class Mammalia; order Rodentia; family Muridae; genus Psammomys; species Psammomys obesus. The sequence goes on from NW_026596064.1 coordinate 1,858,356, forward strand.
AGAGAAGATCTTGGGCATACTACACAAATAATCTTCCCCCGCCCCGCATTGGCTAGTGGTACCCCCAATCTAAGTTAATTTTAAAAAGTTAAGTTTTCTTAGGGCTGGAGAGGTGGCTCTGTAGTTAAGAATGTTTCCTGTGCAGTCATGAAGATGGGAGTTCAGATTTCAGCACCCACATAATGAGCCAGACGTATTGCACACGGCTGTAACACAGCAGTTATGCTTCCTTTGAGGGGAGTGCAGACAGGAGGATCACAGGGCTTTGCTGGCTTTCAGCCTGTCTGGGAAACACAAACCTTGGGTGAAGGAGAGACCCTGCCTCAGAGGAAGAGAGGGAGAGTGGTAGGGGGGACACTTGAAGTGTTGTTCTGCTCCGCCCAGGCACACAGGCATGGTGCCTCTACACATCCACATCCACTTACACAGTTCCCACATACAAACTGAGCAAGCAGCTCTCAGCCGGGCGCGCTGCACACGCCTGCAATCCCAGCACTCAGGAGCCACAGGCAGGTGCATTTCTGTGAGTTTGAGGCCGGCCTAGTCTACAGAGCAAGTCCAGGACAGCTAGGGCTACACAGAGAAACCCTGTCTCGAGCCCCTCCCTCCCAAAAGAAAACAGAACAACAACAAAAACCTCTTAAAAATTAAGTTTTCTCAATGGCTCAGCAGCTCCTCTATTAGTTACTTTTTCTGTCATTGTGATAAAACGCAGCAATGAAAACAATTACAGAAGAGTTTATTTGGGCTTACTGCTTCAGAGGGAAAAGAGTCCATCATGGTGGGGAAGTGGCTGAAGTAGTAAGCTCGGGGTTGAACGACAAGCAGGAAAAGGAAAGAGTACACTGGGAATGGCAGGAGGCTTGGAGACCCCGAAGCCCATGCCCAAGTGACATTTCCTCTGGAAAGGCCATACCCCCTAAGCCTCCCCAGATAGTGCCACCATCTGGGGACCAAGCATTCAAATGCCCGAGACTGTGATGGGCATTTGTAATTCAAGCCGTTGCAGGTGCCAAGCTTTATTCTTTTATTTTACCAACAGTTTTACTAGCAGGTACTAACAGTTTACTGTGGAGTCAAGGGCTGGTGGCAGTGGGGTTTGTTCCCTCTGAGCACTGTGTAGCTGGAGGAAGCTCGACACTGAGAGTTTTGCTGGCTGTTTGCTATAGTAGTCCCCTTTCATTCTTAGGGGATACATTCAAAGATAGCCCAGTCAGTCCTGAATCTGCAGATGGCGTACTGTAGTCCACTAGCTGCCACGGTTCAGGGACCCTCTGACACACTGTGGACGTTTAAGTTTCTTGTATAAACAGCGCAGCACTTCTGTGCATTTTAAAGCATCTCTGGGCTGCTTACAGCGCCTCACACTGCAGGCACAGTTACTGTAGTGCACTGTTGAGGGAACAGTGACGACCGAAGTGTCTGTGTTTATTGCAGGAACATTTTTAAAATTCAAAGATTTTATTTTTTAAAGACCAAGTCTCACTGTGGAGCCTTGGTAGACCGGAGAATTTACCATATAAACCAGGCTGCTCTTGAACTCACACAGATTCTGCCCACCTCTGCCTCCTGAGTGCCGGCATTAAAGCATGGGCCATCATGCTCAACTTCAGAAACAATTTTAAAAAGTAGTTTTGATTCATGGTTGATTTTTATGAATTTGGAAACTATCCATAAAAATAAGGTAAGGAGAGCCAGCCACGTATACAGTATTTTTACCTATAAGTACATGATTAAACTAAGCTATGAAGGTTTAGTTTATAAATTAGGCATGAACACTTCCTGTATTAGACTTTCTCTTCCTCTGATGCTATGGTATGTCAGCAGACCCGTATGTCTGGAACTTTTTTCATTCCCTTTAAAGGAAGTAGTTGGTGGCTTCTCTGGCATTGGTACCATTACTACTCTTGTGCCTTGGGGTCATTATTAAGTAATGTAAGAGTTAGTTTGAAAGAATCTCTTCCATATTGTGAAAGATGATGTGAAAACCGAGGCAGGGACTGAGTGACTAACAGAAGGATGGTATGGACCCTACAGAGGGGCAACTGCCATCCGCAACGGGATGGAGCAGGATGGTGCGGACTTTTCCCTACCCCACTCAAAGCAGCACAGGACTTAACGCTTACAATCTTGGGAATCTTCCATTTAACACTTGTAGCTCATGATTGATTGAAAAACTGAAAAAGCAAAAGTGAAACAGTATATCTACCTACTGGATATAGGAAGGTCAGCATACTATGACAAACACCTTGTTTAGAGAACAGAATTATGTTTGTTTTTTTTGTTGTTATTATTACTATGGATTTTTTGTTTATGTTTTTATTCTGCACAAAGGTAAGCAGATTGAAAAATTTGACCACTTGTAGTCTAATTGAAACAATCTTAAGAGATTTAAAATAAAATTTAAATATTAAACTTTGTTGTTTTTTTGTTGTTGTTGGTTTTTTTTTTTTTTTTTTTTTTTCCTGAGACAGGGTTTCTCTATGTAGCCCTGGCTGTCCTTGAACTGGCCAGGCTGGCCTTAAACTAAGAGATCTACCTGCTTCTGCCTCCTGAGTGTGTATTAAAGGCATGCACCACCACTGCCCAGCTAACATTTAAACTTACAGTGTTTTTATTTTTAAACATTTAAACTTTTAAACATTAAAGTTTGATGTTATATGCTTTTAAAAATACAGTTTTAGTTTTCAGAAATGAACATTTTCCAGGTTTACCAGTTTATCTTTTTTTTTTTTTAAGGCAGAGTTTCTCTGTGTAGCCTTGGCTGTCCTGGAACTCACTGTGTAGACCAGGGTGGCCTCAAACTTTTAGAGATCCACCTGCCTCTGCTGGAATTAAAGGTGTGCACCACAACATCCAGTGAGTTTATCTTTTTATATATATAATACAAGGTCTTGTTGTTTTGAGCTGTGACTAATGTTCATATTTCTAGATTTCTGTTCCTGAAGATAACCGTGTTTGTCTGTGACTGGCTTTGTGTAATTATTTTATCCTTGGGTCACTGTTGTTTCCACCTTGTAGATCAGCTGTTGGGCTTGCTAGTGTGTTATTAGACAACTCAGCGTCTGTCCTGGATGCTCATGCTCAGCTGGCCCAGAGTTGATGCCAATCAAGCCAGTCTGTGTGCTTCCCGCCTGGGGACCTGGATTGCTGCCCGGAGGTCCCAGAAGAGAGGGGCAGGGCTAACGAGAAGCTACGGCACCAGTTTGCTGTCTGGGGGCAGGTGTATAAATCTGCTTTGATACTGTCCAGGACCCACCAAGTTTCATGCCATTGTTACTTGTCTCATGACCTCGGTGGAGGCTCCAGTCTCATACCTCTCCAAGGCTGAGCTAAGTTTTTCTCTTTCTCTTCTTGTAGGAACCCTCCACCCACATCCTACCCTCCGTCCTTTTTTTTTTTTTTTTTTTGCCTGCAGACAGATGACCAAGTGGACTCTCATCAAGGATTTCTCTGAAATGTCCTTCTGAGAAGAGGATGTCTAAGTAACACCTGCCTCCCTACCAAAGAGAGCATCATTCGGATCTCTGCAGTCCAAGGCCAAAAGCAAGAAACATAATTGCTCGGATTGTTTGAGTACAGTTCTTGAAATCAAATATGGAAAATGAACCAGGCCAGGAGAATTCAGAACAGAACCCATGCGGCAGCACTGCAGAGGAAGAATTGAACAAGTCTTTCAATTTAGAAGCTTCTCTTTCAAAGTTCTCTTGCATAGATCTGGATAAGGAGCTGGAGTTCAAAAATGATCTGGTAAAAGTTTACCTTTTGTCAAGTGATTAACAAAGCTTGGGTTAGTGTGTTTTATGACCCAAATACTCTGAATCTGTGGTCTCTGCATACCTAGTTAGCAGGAGTCTGTTGGGTTTTACAAGGTGTCAGTCTTAATTGTGCAGTGTGTTGCCACTTACAGAGCACTCTGGTGTCCTTTAGCCTCATGCTGGTCATCCAGTTTATAGGTGACACTGGTGAGCAGCCGTGCTAAATGCCGGTCTCAAGGCCCTGGGGCTGATGGGAGTATTAGAGTTCTTATCCTCCCATCTTACTTGCTGCTTTCTTGATTGAATATCAGTGGTTTCTGTGACGGTGAGAGTTATTTAGTGACAGCTTTTTAACTTACTCTTTCTTCACCATGAAAGAACCAAGAAATTCTGTGTCATGCTTTGGCATGTCATTTAGGCCTCAAGTCTAAGCTTAGGAAAGGGTGGTCTGCCATGGCATGTGGTATTTTGTCATCCTAAGAAAGGAGGTAAAACAGTCCTTCAGCTTTCTAGAAAGGATTAGGGCTGTCAGAGAGGCACAGTCGAGGTTTTCCTGGCCTTGAGAGTCACTGGATGTGTGGATAAAAATGTGTTGGATAGGAATTGCCAAGTTGAATATATGATCCAGTTAGTGGGTTGCATTGACAGTGGTTCTAGTTATTTCAAACATCTCACAGTTACAAGAGGAAAAGCCTCACGTCAACTTTAATGTCTTTATTCAGATTGATGATAAAGAGTTTGATATTCCTCAAGTGGATACCCCTCCAACTCTGGAGAGCATACTCAATGAGGTAAGTAAATGTTGCTCATCACTGTCTGTAGTGTTGACTTTGGAATTTTGGTTTCTTTAACAATACAGAAATATTATAAAAATGTGCTTTTGTTTTAATCCTAGGTGTAGGGATGTGGGGCTGCTTCCGACTGTCAGCAGCAGCCGACCATGAACTTTATCAGAAGCATGGTTTTTCCAACAGCAGATATTTTCTGCCATTGTGTGACATTTGGAATTCTGGGAGCTTTTCGGAGGGAATATAAATGCTAGGGCCCCTATAGGTGGGTTGACAGTGGTTGTTGGTTGTTCAGGGGGTTGGTTGCATCTGTTAGTAGTCATGCTCAAAGAAGAATCCCCCCCCCCATCTTTCTCTCTCTTCTATCTAGTGATAAGGGTAAAACCTAGGGGATAAAGGGTGGGAAAAAGAACCCACAAAGTAGCAAAAAACAGTTTGCAGCACTGATTTTGTGACATTGATTTTTTTTTTCATATATTTTGGGTTAGTTAACAGTGTATGTATTTGGATTGGACAACAGTGTATTGTCCAGTATGGTAGCCACTAGTACATATGTCAACATAAAATTTATGTTAATTACAGTTAACTGATACTTCAGTGTCTCATTTGAACAAGGCCCATTTCAGGAGCTCAGTAGCCATGTGGGGCTAGCGGCTTCTATAGTGGTCAGCATAGACACATATTTTCATCAGGGCAGAAACTGTTGGTCAGTACTAGTGTAGAGTTTGATCTTCTCAAGGGTGGAAGCTACATCTTGTTCATCTTTTGCCTTTGTGCCCAGCTGTTCTGTTACCTTTCTGGGGGTCCATGAACAAATGTGAGATCAGGCCCCAGTGCAGGACCAAGAAAAGATTCCACAGAAGTCCATCTTGATGAGCCAGTGAGTTTATTTGGCTATGTTTTAGGAGAACACATGACTCAAATGCAGTTACGTCACCAAAAATTCCCATCCCAGCATCCCTTGTGAAGGCTATATTACAGGGATCCTGCCTTTAGTTGGTCTATTAGTCAGGGTTCCCTAGAGAAACAGAACTTATATAATGAAGTGTGTGTGTTTTATATTTATTAGAATGGCTGTGTCCAGCCAGCAGTGGCTGACTACCAACTGAAGGTTTAAGAATCCAGTAGGTGGTTGGTTCACAAGGCTGGATGTCTCAGCGCTTCTTCAGTATATGACAGAATCCTGAAGAAGGAGGCTCTGTTACTCAGTGAAGGAGTGGACTTGCCAGTGAGAGTGAGAGCAAGCAGGCAGAAAGCCAGCTTCCTTCTTCCATGTCCCTTATATAGGCTGCCACCAGAAGCAGACTGGTGGACTATGGGCAGACTCCCTCCTCAAAAGATCTGGATTAAAAATGGGTCTTCTCGATGCAGATGATTTAATTAAGAAAAAAAAAATCCCTCACAGGTATACCCAGTGCTTGGGTTTTAGTTAATTTCAGATGTAGTAAGGTTGACAGTGAAAAAACCATCACCCTTGGCTTTCTACCTCCTCTCTACTGTTGGACCTTTCCAAACTACATGCAGCTGTGAGGCAGGAGGGCAGTGTAGGTGGGCTCACAGGTGTGGTCGTGTGAATGAGAATAACCTCCATGAGCACCTATATTTGAATGCTTGGTCCTCAGTTGGAGGAACTGTTTGGGAAGGATTAGGAGGTGTGGCCTTGTTAGAATAGGTGTGTTGTGTCACTGGGGGTGAACTTTGAGCTTTCCACCATTAAGATGATGGACTCCAACCCTCTGAAAATGTAAGCACCCTCCCCCCATAAACTTCTATAAATTGCCTTGATCACAGTGTCATATCGCAATAGAAAAGTAACTAAGATACCGGGTGAGGATCTGGTGACCCTCTCTCAAGGCTTGCTCTGTTACCTCAGAGCCAGGGTTATCTCTGCTTGTGATGGCAACGGCATGGTCATGCTGTCGCCTGAAGTGAAAGCCTTGCTACAGCACTTCACTCCTATCCTGTGATCCTTCCATGCTTTCTTCCCTCTCCCCCACTGTATTACCTGAGCTCTGGAAAGGGTGATATGTATATGACTACATACTGAGTTGGGCCAGCACACCACAACAACAGTCACTTAATTTCAGCAGTTTGATTATTGAGTCTCTGTGAGTAACCACATCCCATTGCAAACAAGCCTTCCAAGGCTTCAAGCAACAGAAGTTAGAAACATGTTTAGAATGCAGTTGACTAGCATGTCTTACCTGTCTCACAAAGGAACTGCAGTAGCCTGCCCTGGCCTTTGTGATTTTCTCAGAGACAGGGTCCACCCCTTCAACCCCCCTTGGCTTACGGTACAAAACACAATTCTGTGGAATGGCCTTTAAAGTCATTCACAAAGCACTTTGTTGTATCTGTAGCAGCTGTACCACTAATGTACCAGTGGGCACATTTTTCAAATACTGTTGATAGTGCAGCCCACAGGGTTTCTAGCTAGCAGGACTGTTATCTAGCTAGCAGGACTGTTAGTGACAACTATTTCTCAGTAGCCTGGATAGCACCCTCTGGTACAACAAAAGCTGGACAGCAAAGAAGAGCCCCCAGTACGGGCCCTGCTTGATTTAGTACATAATCTTTATGTACTAAAACCAGAGTGTAGGGACTGGTATCAGCTCAGGACAACCCCAAGACCAAGTTCTCAGCACAGAAGAGATTTATTTTGCCAAAGAGAACAAAGAACTGGGAATAAGAGACAAAGACAGGAGATATAAGATGAGGGAGAAGGGAAAAGGAAAAAGGGAGAGGAGGAAGGGGTACTTGTCCCGGAGGGGGACGAAGGACTGCCTCTGGATAGAAGACAGATGTGGCCCATAAGCAAGTGGCCATTTATAAAGGTAAAAGTGGAAACCCCACATTAGAATGAGGTGTCTAATTTTAATTGGGCATGTTAATTAGGTGAGCCAAAGGGGGCTTTTGATTGCTGGACTTCAGTACTTTGATAGCTTGGACCTTGGTAGTCAGCCTCACTCAGGAGGAGGAAGTGGCCAAATGAAGGGAACAGATCTTGGTGGCTAGCTTTGGGAATGTCATCTAACAATTTAGCAAGGCAGAGGGAACTAGAGAGAAGGACAAGGCCTGCCAGAGTCACATTTCCCTTGCTCCTGCTGTCTAGAGTTTGTTCACAGAGCATGCAGTGTCTCCAGCTTCCGTCTAGTGTGCCATCACAAGCATTGGCCTTTGTGGCTTGTGGGCTCTCAAGGATTTCTTTGGCTAATAATTTGTAGAGAGGTAATCCACCCATGGCTTGTCTTTTTCCACCCGTAAAGGATGCCTTTTCCCAACAGCTTTAGGGATTGACCTAACTTGGGGCGATGGCGAATAAAGAAGCAACAGTCACACAAACAGAAAGGCCGGGATTAGGTGCGCAGCGTGCCCTGACGAGATACACCAGCAGCAGTTGGGCAACTTAGCATGTTCATCTTATGCACCTGGATTGAAGAGGCAGGTTATTAGATACAGCTGAAGAGGGGGCAGGGCTCCTGAGTAGGAGTCTCTGCAGGGGACCAGCTCAGGCTGTAAACGCCCAGGAGGAGTAAGTTGGGGAGGGGGTCAGTTTCTGCACATACTGTCAGCATCCACAAGGCCCTGGGGAAGGCGCTGCCATGTCTGTGGGCCTGGTGCACTGAGATCCTTGACATGGCCATGCTTGTGTGATCACTACACACTCACTCAGACTCCATCCACTTGGCTCTGTAAGACACTCAGTGTTACCATCATGTCATTCCGGTAATGACAGCCTTTTCAGAGGGTAGGCAGATCTCTGGCTTACTGTTGTCTCTTCCAAGCAAGTGCCAGCTGGTTTTGGATTCTTGCTGTTAAGTGGATACTAAATAAAAACAAAACAAAAAAATGAGCAACGTCTGGTACAGCATGAAAAGATCCAATTGCTGTGTCAAAGAGAAATGGATACCATGGTGTAGATGAGTGTGCTACCTTATTTAACTCTCGGCAATTCATAACCATTTTGAATAAGTCATTTCACCCCCTTACCCTGGGCACTGCTATAGAGCCACTGTGCCTCTTCCTGCCTTCCAGTGAGCTCCCAGTGAGGCCAGTTGATGCTCTTCTGTCCAGCCTTGGGACCAAGACATGGGTGTCCAACCTATGTTTCTGTTGCTCTGATAAACACCATGACCAAAAGCCACAGGGGAAGAAAGGGTTTATTTTAGCTTACACCCTATAGTCCCTAACTGAGGGAAGCCTGGGCGGGAACTCAAGGCTGGAACTGGAAGCAGGAACTGAAGCGGAGACGGTGGAGGAATGCTGCCTACTGGTTTGCGCGCCAAGCTCATGCTCAGCAATCTTTCTTGTACCTCCGGGACCATCTTCCTTGCATTAACACATTTCTCTTCTCCCTTCCCTCTCTCCCTCCCTCTCCTTTTGCCTTCTTTCTTCCCTTTCTTTCCCCTTCCCTCTCTCCTTTTATTTTCTCCCATCCTACCTCTTCTCCTCTCCTTCCCCTTCCTCTCAGAGCTTCATGCATGCAGTCCTTTTAACACTTTTTAAAGTTTTTGAGACAGGAGGTTTGAGAGATAGATGCCTGCAGATACCTGATACCTCTTAGCGCTCAGAATTGTGTCTGTGCGTCATACACACTTTTAGGGCTGTAGATAGTACTGCATGTGAGCACTATTTCTGTGTGAGTGCTATTCTTTTCTTGTCTGATGGTTGGTTTTTTGTTTAACTGAAGATTAAACACTTGAGTCTTGAGTCTTGTGCATTCTGGGCAAGTACCCTATCACTGAGCTATCTCCTTGACTTTTTTTTTTAAATCAGTTTGATGTTGAAATTACTTTGATTCTAATTAACTTCAAAAGTGTTTTGTATGATATATGGTAAGACTTAAATCATTTTCAGTTTTTATATTGGTAGCTTTGTGTTCTGAAAGGAATCTCTTAAAATAAAATGTTATTAATTTATTTTAATTTTGTTAATTTAAGTAATCATTAATTTGTAACAAAGAATCTTATTTAGAGAAAAATAAATTAATTTTAGCTAGTATGGTTAATGTAGTTTAATTGCATTCTCATTAGAGCTATCTTACTGAGTATGGAATACAGTTATCTTAATATATATATCCTTATTTTCAAATCTTTATACAAACATTGGCAACAAAAATAATGCTTCTATGGGGCTGGAGAGACATCTCAGCAGTTAAGAGCACTTGATGCTGTGTAGAGGATGCAGGTTCAGTTCCAGCATCTACAGGGATTGATGCCCTCTTGGGACCTCCTTGGATAACAGGAACACACACGGTGTACATACATACACAAGGTCAGAACACTTATACACAGAAAAGAAAAATAAATAAATAAATCTAGAAAAATAACAAATTGAGAAAAAATGTTCCTATGAACAAAACTGTCATTCATCACAAAAGTAAACGAGGCTGGCACAGCTTTCTTGTCTCTGAGGAACAGCAAATACTGTTGCTGATTTAGCTCACCGAGAAGAGAATACTGTTATTAGAAGTGTTGCAGCTTCGATGGGAAAGGTCTCCTGGCAGTCAGGAGCCAAGGAAGACCACAGAGTCACATCACACAACAAACTTCACACAAGAGATTTATTGGGAAGAAAAAACCCAGAAGGGTGGCTGCCTCTGCTCGGGCGAGAAGCAGTAGGGAACTGAGTAGAAGGTGGCTTTATATAGGGTTCTTGAGGGTGGAGTTTTCTAGAGTAGAGATTTACAGAGTGAGGACTGGTGGGATTTCAAGTCCTGAGCTTGAATTGATCCCAGGGATTGGTGGATTTCAAGCTTAAGAATTGGTGGGTTTTCAAAACCGGGAAGTGAGCTCGGACTTTTTACCCTACCAATATCACCTTCAGTCTAATTTGGTGCCTTCTGTATTTGGTCTCTGAGGTAAATGCTGGGACTAAATAGTGCCATATGACAGTCTCTGTCCTTGAGAGAGAAATGGGACTTGAAATTGGGCAGGCTTACAGAGGTAGCAGGCTGATAAGAGAAAGAAAAAAGCTGTAAAATCATTGTGAATATTATCAGGGGTTATTAAAGGAAGCTACTAACAAATCAAAGATGGGAGCAGGGTAAATAAGCTCTTCCTCTAGGCTATTCATATGTGTATATTCTAAAATGTTCATTTATATCAACCTGAGTGAGGTTGGGGAAAACTGGACCTAAGGTGTTTTTATTTTAGTTTTAATTTTTTTCCCTAAGGTGTTTTTAAAATGGAAAGTTAGAAACTTCTAAGACATTGTGAACTCAAGAGTTAGGACATGAAAAAACATTATCAGGCATTGAAGACATTGCCTCTCCCTCTGTGTGCATATATGTTATCTGCCTGTTTTTATGTCTCTATGTATATCTGTGTGTGTGTGTGTGTGTGTGTGTGTGTGTGTGTGTGTGTGTGTGTTACTGGTGATGAAACCCAGGCCCTCATGTGCTAGGCACATATTCTAACACTAAGCTACCTTCCCAGACTTAAGACCTAAGGTCTCAATCCTTAGCATATGATGATATGATCCTGGGGCAGCCACAGAAAGACCAGTTACGTCAGATTCCCACCCAGATGGTCCTCCAGTCTGTAGCAAAGGTGACACCACAACCAGCAGTGTTGTCGCCAGTAAATGTATCAGATCATTCCTCCTATTAATACAAACAGAAACATTCCAGACGAATTACCGATCTAAGTGTGAAATAAAAGGTTTGGAACAAACTGGATGACATCAACAATCCTAACTTGGAAGTTATATTCTTGCTGTGGAATATTAATATTTATTATTGATTTACCTTTTAGTTAAACACTGGTTATTCCTAAACCAACTGTATACCCAAATCACCGCACAGAGACTAGATCACAATGCTGGGCAATAGTCCATCCTAAACCTCCAAGCCCTCATAGTTTCCTCCCATTCAGATTTCCCACATTATACTTGCTTTTAGTCATATCTTGGGTCCAGTTCATCTCTCCTTGTGGTTCTAAGTCCTCTCCTGCCAATCCCTGCTCTCCTACTCTTCCCACTCACTTCCTTCTCTTCCCCTGCAGACCAGGATGTCCCACCCTATCCTCTCCATTGCTCAGCATTGTGGCTGGTTGTTTTATTGACAATACAGAGAACAAACTTGAACAAACTTGTGAATAAGCATCAAAATTCAATGTCCGGATTGAAACCAGGTAGTGGAGTAGAGAAATCAGCATTTGAATGAACAAGGGTAAATTGTATACATTCCACAAGCATATTATACCAACACATTCTCTAACAAAACCTTTTTCTTCTACTTCCATTCTTCCACTAAACCTTGTCATGACCTTGTCTCTTGACCCTTTGTAGTCCCCTAGTCTCAGAGTAATGCTGGGTTCACTTCATTTCTGCTTTCGGGTAGGCAGGAATATCTTGTGAACATCTTGCAGTGTGCGCACAGAGCAGGGAGCAGATTGTAAGTATGCAGCGTGGAGGCATCTTACCAACTGCAGCAGAATGCGCAGCCTACCCCAGAAGCTCTTCTTGGCCTTCAGCACCCAAGGCCTAGAGTAATTGTGAGTCCAGCTTCTACTGGCCTTGAACCTTACACACACTGGGTAGTGTATTCTTGTGTATGTATGTGTACGTAGATGTATATGCATGGCAACATAGCTGTGTCTGACTTATTTTCTCTAGTACACCGTCTGAGCTTCTGTCATATTTTGTTGTAACAGTGTATTCATCGTCACTACTCTGTAATTCTTTATATCATCTAGTCATCCTCCTATTGATAGACATTTATGTAGTTACAGCTGAGAATAGTTTTATGATGTCTTCTGTGCACACAACTACATTCCCACATTTTTCTTGTGCGTGCCCCTTAGAATGTAAGTGGTCATGCATAACTCAGCTTTTGTAAACACTGCCAAAGGCTCTCAAAGTGGCTGTTTCAATGGAGTCTTTAGGAGAGATGTGGGAGACATCTGGCTGTTTATATACTTGTTAACTGTTGGATTTTTCTATGCCCTTCTTTGCCCTTTCATACCTAATGGAAAGTGCATAGTGATTTTAATTTTAATTTCTCTGAAAATTGATGACATTGGATGCTTCAAAGTAGGTTTGGCTATTTGGCTATCTCATGAAAAGCCTATTTTTTTTTTTTTTCTTTTTAAGAAAGTGATTTGTGGGGGCTGGAGAGATGGCTCAGAGGTTAAGAACATTTGCTGTTCTTCCAAAGGTCCTGAGTTCAATTCCCAGCAACCACATGGTGCCTTATAACCATCTATAGAGATGTGGTGTGCAAGCAGAATGCTGTATAAATAATAAATAAATAAATCTTTAAAAAAAAGTGATTTGTGGGAGTTCTTTATATATGCTCTGCAGCCCACAGCCCTTCTTTCTTTCACTCTGTTATCTTTTCACACCACTAATGGTTTCATTTGATACCCAGAATTGTCATCATAGTTTAGCTTTTTAAACTTTCCCACTGTGATTAGTTATTTGTGTTTCCTGTGTTTTAGAAAATCTTGCCATTCCGAGGCCACGATGATACTATCCTGTTTGTTCCAAAATTTTTATTGTTTCTCCTTTCACACTTAGATCGGTAATTCGTCTGGAATGTTTCTGTTTGTATTAATATGAGGGATGATCTGATACACTGCTGGTTGTGGTGTCACCCTTGCTACAGACTGGAGGACCATCTGGGTGGGAATCTGATGTCACTGGTTGTCACCTTTGCTACAGATTGGAGGGCCGTCTGGGTGGGAATCTCATGTAACTGGTCTGTCTGCAGCTGCCCCAGGATCACATCATCACATTCTAAGGACTGAGATCTTAGATCTTAAGTCTGGGAAGGTAGCTTAGTGTTAGAACACATGCCTAGCACGTGAGGGCCTGGGTTTCATCATAATTATCACATAGACACACAGATACACAGATAAACATATATACACAGATATATACACCGATAAACACACAGACACACAAGTAGACACATATACAGAGACACACTCATAAACAGGTACATATAGTCACAAACATATACACACACAGACACACAGATACACACAGATAAACATAGACAAATAGATAAACACACAAGCAGATACACACACATACAGACAAACAGACACACAGGCACACACACAGATAAATACAGATGCAGTCACACACAGACACACAGATAAACACACAGACACATGCAGACAAACAGACACACAAAGAAGTCAAGGAGGAAAGGATAGAAGAGGGAGGGGAAAAAACTTGGTAAAACAGTGAGGTAAAACAGAGGAGCAGCCCTCAGGAGTTCAAGGTCTATCTTAGCTGCATAGGTAGCCTAGGCTATGTGATACCCTGTCTTAAAAAAAAAAAAGTCACTAATATGGTCCTGGAGAGTTGGTTCCATGGGTATGAACACTCGTTGCTCTTGCAGAGGACCAGGTTTGGGTAGCAGCACCCACATGGTGGCTCACAGCTGTCTGTAAGCACAGGCCCAGTGGATCTGGCGCTGCCTTCTTGTCTCTGCAGAGATTGCATGCATAAGTTGTGTAGACCTGCAGACAAAACACTCACACAGACCCAGAAAAACACAGATACTCACACACAAACATGCTCATAAATCTGAAAAACCACAGGTCAGTGAATAAATAAAACAGACACAGTACTTGATAGCCTGTGGTGGAGCTGTCCCAGCTATGCTGCTGCCGTTGATTGACATCTCAGTTTTGGACTTTCATCATGCAAGGGTCAGGGACACACACAAGTCTGCTAAACTTGATAAGAGTGGATGGATTTTACAGTTTGGGGAAAGTTGATATCTCTACTGTGTAGCAGTAGTTTTAAATTCCTCTTGACTTCCTCAATTCTTTTATTTCCTTCACTTTTTCTTTCAGTTATCCTGTAAGCCTGGCTTTTCTCAAGTGATCTGTTTTATTTAATTATGTGTCCAGGCTACTTAAGAAAATCAAATAAGGCTTTGATTGACTCTCTTGCTTATGACCTTTACCCTGTAGTTCTTATTTCCAGATTATTTCCTTTTCCTTCAGCAATTGTGGCAGTCTTTTCCAGCTCTCAAGTAACTGTCTTCTTGCCAAGTAGACTCATTCTTAGCAGGCTTATGTGTGGTGAACTCTGGAATGCAGCGAACTTATAGACTCCTTCATGTTGATGTTGAAGAAAGATTTCAGAGCCATTACCACATGGCACTTAAAGCTGTGGTTATGAAAAAGCTTGCTTAAATAGGGAGTGTCTGAGTAGCAGGAGAGAGCTACAAATATCCCTGGGGACTAACAGTTTAATGGTGAGCTGAGAAGCTAGGACATGTGACCTGTAAGAGTCCATATAAACAGGAAAAGGCACTTGTGTTGGGAACCAAGGAGAATGTTTCAAGTAGGCAATGGTCAGTAGGGGGAGAGAGGTGTGGAGGACACTGGAAGTGTGCAGCCCTTCAGCAGCTCAGAGTGAATGGAGCAGCAGCCAGGGAGGTGTCCTTGGCTCAGAGTGAGCTGTGCAGGCAGCCCCTCACCACCTTCGTGTGCTCTTTCTGGGCTGACAGTCAGGAGTGTCATTTCTGCCATGTCCTTCAAAACGGACACCTTGGAATATTTTCCCTTTCCTATCCCCTTCCCGTCATTTAAAAGATAACCAGGGCCTTGATTTTTAGTAATGTCTCTTTCCTCATGGGCTTCCTTGGCTTCTGCATTCAGCTGGAATCTCTTCTTCCTGGGTGTTCAAATAGCCCTCTAACTGGTCTTTAATACTCCGCCTACTACAGCCTTTCCCTCTCCCCTTCATTCAGCATGTGGCCCCATTTATCTTTCTAAAACAGGGTTTCCATCTTGTCTCTGCTGAGTCTCAGTACCTGTGCCGCTGCCCACTGTAGTTTCTAGTTAATAAATGTGTGAGTACTGTGCATGCCAGGCCTTGTACTAGCTACTGTAGGTACAGTGGCAGACAAGACAGACATAGGCTCCAGTACCATCACAACTAATGGAAAACAATGCCTGTTACAGATTGGACCCCACATACTCCAGCCACTTATGGCCACTTCCTTTACCCCCAGTAAAATCCATGCTCTGAAGTCAAGGCTTCTTTACATGTTTTTCTCTACCCAGAATGCCTTTCTTCTGTGTACCTATCATATTTTCATAGCAGACATTTTATAGTCAGATAACATTGGTTTTCTCCTAAGTAGCCATTGCTTGCTAGTTCCCAGAAAAGTGTCAATACAGGCTTGAATTGTAAAAACATTTTGCAGCTAACAGTGATGTTCTGTCCTGCTTCTTCCTGCTGTAAGAGAGGGTTTGGACATGAACTCTTTCGAGAGTGAGCTCTGTGTGGAGTTGAGCTTTCATACTGGGAGTCCTATGCCATGTCTCTCTGGTAGAAGAGAATGCATGGAGGAGAGGGGAAAAGCAAAAGCAGGCCCTGGGGTTCTGTGGAGAAACCAGCATTGCCATGTGGAGTATTTGGAGCCTTGCGTTTACGGTTGTCTCTTCTTTCAATGTAGACTGACGATGAAGACGAGTCTTTTGTTCTTGAGGACCCTACATTGTTAAACGTTGATACCATTGATTCTCACTCTTATGATACCTCATCAGTGGCAAGCTCAGACAGCGGCGACAGGGCCAACTTAAAGAGGTAAATATTCTTGTGTATAGCTGAAGTATATGATTATTTAAAGGCACTACCTGATGGTGCAGTCTGATTAGATTATTTAATGTCTGTGTCTTCACCGTACAGTGTAATTAGCTGTTGGAGGGGACATAGGTCAGCTGTGGCACACTGTCTGGAGCTTGTTCTGCATGGCTGCCTGTGCTCCCTGCACTCCCCATCCCCCCCTCCAAGGTCCGCTCCAGAACTCTTCATTTCCTTGGAGTAGCTTCAGAGGAGAATCTCAAGGATGATTAAAGATTGGGGGAAAAGACTTCGAACTCTAAATAACTTCAGTTTGGCTGCTTTTCACCTTCCAAATTCTTGGTGAGAGCATGAAAAGGAGACAAGTGGAGGAAGCGTAGTGTGAAATGCTTTATTGAATTCACGTGTGACTTGAATGCTGCCCAAGCGATCTGTGTTCTTAGGGTTCCCTTCTGTCAGTGCTGCCTTCCTTATGTTGCCGTCTTGCCACAGGAATCCTTGTAGGTGTGGTCACCTCCTCATCATAACAAATAGACTGGTGCATTTATGTCTTGCATTCCCTACTTAAAAGTGATTTCATGTTGCCAATCAGGTGTGTCCAACTTTTTGATGTCACAAGTTCACTCTTGAGAACCATGCAGTTTAGTTGGAAAAAAAATCACACACACAATCTCGTAATGGTTTACACAAGCTCCTGATTTGTGTTGAGCTGTGTTTATGGTTCTCCTGGGCTACATGTGGCTCACTGGGCACGAGCTGGTCATGACTGGCATGTGATAGCCAGAAATCCTGGGTGTGGTGCAAGTGCTGACGATGCTTACCAGTTTGAGCCTGTGTCTGAGCACTTCCACCCATGCATTCTGTGCCCGTGTGTCCTCACTGTTCCCCACACTGTGCCCTCCACGTCCTGATCCATCAGTAGATCAGACATCTGTTTTCTGGTAGCTGTGCCTCATCTTCCCCAGTAAGCAGGATACGTTCTTCTTTCTTTTGGTCCATGCTTTCATGTGTACAAGCTGTTTATCAGCCCTTCCTGCTATGAGATCCAAGTAGTAGGACCCATGACTCCCTCATTTTTTGGATCAGTAGAGTACATTTTTAGTCAGAATAGGCATACCCTGATTATTGTTTGGTAAAAGTTTAAGGATCCCTGTTGGATGGCGATGAGGGGTGTAAGTGAAAGGAGCCATAAGCAGGAGCAACAGAGTGAGGGACGAGTGAGGGTGAGGGCTTGAGAAGGTGTTTGAAGTTGCCACAGATGGGGGAAGGAAGGAGGTAGAGGTCCTGAGGCAAGCCAGGTGATACAGACTTATCAGTGGGGGTGGGGTGGGGGTAGACTATCAGCCTTCTGGAGAACAGGAGAACCCAATTCTGGGTCAGGTGGGCAGGGAACATGTTGAGCAGTAGAAGAGGAATTAGTTTATTCATTTTCTTGCTTGAGCCTCTCTGAGCCTCAAGGTGAGTTAGAACAGCTAACAATAATAACTATATAATAATTAATAATTACTAACAACACAGTGTTGCTTTCTGCTTTTTAAAATGTATTTTTTTCTCCATGCATGGTCTTTGGTTGGAGTATCAGTCTCTACAAAGAACCCCTGCACAGATATAGCCCATGGCAGCTCAGTGTCCAAGTGGGTTCCCTAGTAAGGGGATCAGGGGCTGTCTCTAACATGAACTCAGTGACTGGCTCTTTGATCACCTCCCCTTGAGGGGGGGAGCCTTACCAGGCCACAGAGGAAGACAATGCAGCCAGTCCTTATGAGACCTGATAGGCTAATGTCAGATGGAAGGGGAGGAGGACCTCTCTCACCAGTGGACTAGGGGAGGGACATAGGGAGAGAAGAGAGAGGGAGGGTGGAACTAGGAGGATATGAGAGAGATCCATAGAGCCAAGATACAAGGTGAATAAATTGTAATAAATCTAAAAAACAATTATTTTATTCTTTCAGAGCTTTGGAATCCTGTATTTCCAACCCTTGGATCCGTTAAATATTTCTTCCTCCTCTTTTTTCGCAGGAAGAAGAAGCTACCTGACTCTTTCTCACTGCACGGGTCGGTCATGCGGCATTCTCTTCTGAAGGGGATATCTGCACAGATCGTGTCTGCAGCGGTGAGTGTCTCCTGTCTCCACAGCTTGGTGAGCTGTGGTGATGTGGTGCAGCAGGGTGAGCAGAGCTCAGCTCTTCCCTTGGCTCAGAGTTTAAGAAAAGTACAGTCTGGCTTTTATGGTTTTCCTGATTATTTTTGACTTGTAAGACATGCAACACATCCTGACAAAGGAATTAGTGCAGCCACGAGAATAAAGGTCTGTGAGCAGTTTCCTGTGCCGAATGAAGCGTGCCAGCAAGCTGGGAGAACGCTGGACGGCATTCTCCCTTCCCTTGCAGTCCTTCCCAGGTTGCTTGCCATCCTCTGAGTCTGGCTGAGGCGAAGTGCTTGTTTTTCAGCCTCTTCAGACTGACAGATACGCTCAGGATATTTTACAGCCAAATGATTTAAACATAACTCACAAGTCCTCCACATGTGCCCCATTTCACTGACATTTCCAGTTGTGAAAGGAGGTAAAGTCGTCCTGACTTAGAGACTCGAAGGCCCCTCGGGGAGGAGGAGTGTTGCTGGGAAGGCAAGGGAGGCGGGTTGGCGAGTGTGGCCATTGTATGGTGGCTGCAGTGGAGTGTTTGTGGCCTGTTTTGGAATGTGTAAGAATACTGGGTTAGTGTGAGAGTGATATCTAAGTCAGTGGGCACCCAGCACACTCCTCCTTTGACCTCACAGCCCGCACGCGGATTTAGTCCCTCAAGTCTGTCTTCTGAATTCAGTAGGCCTGTAGATGATAAGGATGACAGCGTAATAATAATGATGATGATGGCAGCAGGGACTTCAGTGCTGCTGCTTTACATTCTTTTCATGGAGCTTAAGTTAACACTTTACATATTTAATTTAACTTATTTGCTAAGAGAGTAAGAGGGTGAGACAGTAGGAGTCTAGTTGCATTTCAGTTTTCATTGTGTTTCATTCAGTTTCGAGCAAGCTCTCCTGCAGCTAGGAGATGTTTGTCCTGGGTGTTTGGGGTGTCCTGACCCAGCTGATGCACAGAGCATCACACACAATGTTATGTAGAGATGGGCCAAACCGTGGAGAGCTGGGGAGTCCGCTTCCTTCGTTAGGTGGAGAGGAGCTCATATTTGCCAGAATGGAAACCACCTGTTGAGGATCATGTTTCCTTGACATTTTCAGAATTTAATCCTTATGTAGGTGATGAAATTCATTCCTTTCAAAATCAAGATGAACCACAGCAGTCATTTGACCCACCTGTGCAGTTTAAAAAATATTTTGAATAGTGGAGACTGAGTTCTGAGACGCTGAGCGCTGATTAGATAAACCTGTTGTTTAGAAGGGGCTTCCCTCCTTCTTGAGGAGGCAGCGGCAATTATAATAAATCGCAGAGTGTTTGCACTCTGTTCTCTCCGCATCGCTCTGACTAGCTGCTTTGGCGAGTTCAGATGACAGTGCTCTTGCTGCGCCAGGCTTGACGCGGTACTTTCCCAGCCTCAGGTTACCAGCTCCACTTCAGTTGCAAGCCTTGTGGACAGTGATGTTACCAGGCCTGCCTGGACCTTGAGCATCCTGGAGCATCCTGACTGTGGAGTCCATGCATGAAAACACACTTAGGAAACATGAAAATTTTGAGTCTTACTGTTTAATTTGGGATCCCTCTCAGAATAATGTGACTTAGCTTTATTTAAAATAAGTTGAAATGGGGTTTTTAAGGACTCTATCATTTTAAGGATGAACCTTAGGATACTATAGATACCTCAGCACAATGTTTTATTGTTGTTTAAAAACATGTCCACTGTGCCAGGCTCTCGTGGGGTGACTCTTAAAATGCAGCTTCGTGGAGATCGCCCACACCTGAACTGAGTCATTAGTGGAAGGAATCACGTGGCAATTAGCATCCCAGGTGACAGTCACACAGTGTGGCTTTCAGGGGTCACTAGCTGCAGCACCATCACTAATTCCACAATTCAGTTAATTCTGCCCCTCCCCTCCCCCTTCCTCCCTTCTCCATTTCCGTCTCCCTCACTCCCCACCTTGTTCTGCTTTAGCTCATTGCTCAACGATGTCACTTGTATCCATCCCATTCATCTCAACTTCAAGAGTGTTTTTATTTTTTAATAGCATACAAAATTGCAGGCTTCCTTATGGCATTTTCATAATATTTACTTTTGGTTGACCCATTCCCTACACTCTTCTCCCCTCATTTCCCTACTCCACCCCAGTGAAATTCTGACTTTAAGTCTAAAATGTTTTCCACATCTGTCATTTATATCTTTTGAAGTCAGATGGCGTCTACACTCATTTGAATGTAGTTTATGTTTTTCATCTGTGCTCTCATCCCTGCTTTTCTCTATGCAGAACAGAACACAAGTCATATATCAAATGTTTTTATCAGGCCTTGTGTCAGCTCTGGATGCTAGATGAAGATGCTGTCACAGAGCTGTTATACCCAAGCTGTGGTTATTACTTAAAGCTATTTACGCCTCAGATAGACACCTGTGTGGCATTCCTTGCATTTAATTCTGTCCCAGGATGTTAGGATTGATGGGGTAGGACTTGCTAGTTCCCTAGGCCCATGGAGATTACTGTCAGACAGTTGGCGGCTTTTGTGTCATGGTCACTGGTGAGGAGCTGAAATGGCACCTGGTGTTTGGCCTCACCATGCTTGAGGAGGGACTTGCTGTTCCCCAATGGGCTTCATTCAGATGCTGGAGTTAGTCTGCTGGAGGGGAGCCTCTTACTCAGAGGTGGAGGGGGGGGTCCTGCAGCAAGTTCCCCTTTTCTGGAATCTTTGATTCCACCGTTTTGGTCCTCTAGGACTTCTAGTCTGTTTTCATTATGGAAAAACAAAGGTCTTTTCCTCTCTTCTTTAAGTTTCCTTTTCTAATCAGCACCCGAAGCATCCGCTACCATTAGTAAAATAAAATGATCTCTCATGCTCGCTCATTTTGGTGTTTACTGGTCTGTAATCATGCTACCTGGAGGGGCAGGCGAAGGGTGCACTTCCTCCCTAAGTTGTTCAAAGTGTGCATAAAGAGAAACCTCACGCTTGCTTTCAGTACCATTTTCTTTTCAAATTCTTCTTTTTTAAAATCTCATTTAGGACAAAGTAGATGCTGGCTTGCCTACAGCAATCGTAAGTATACCTTTAACCCCTCAAGGTAAGATTTTTAATTTCACTGAGTTCTCAGGTTTATTTTCAAAATATTCAGTGCTTTTATGGTAATTTCTTAGGTCATTTTACTCTTAGTAATCAAGTTTAAAACTTGCTCATATTGGATTTTGGCTTTTCCACTTTATTGCTTAGGTCTTGGCTTTTGCTTGACAGCACGTAATGGAGTAACAGGCCTCTCCAGCGTTCGTTCCCCTGTGAGCTGTGTCCCTTTTTCTGTAAGGGCTGGAATAGTGTTGCGTGAGCTCACTATGTGGATGCACATTCCACAGCTCTGGACTCCAGGCCCCGCCTGCACACAGTGTCTGCAGTGGCTGTGGCAAGCTGGCGGGGGCTTGAGAGCACATTAAGGACCTGTCTTCTGGTTTCCTTCAGCTGCCTCTGCGGCTTTCTCATCAGTCGCTGTGAGGAAGTGGGCCCAAGTGGAACATTTTGCTGTCTTTTGCCTCTGCTGATGATCTGGAGAAAAGTATTCTCATCCCTCTGAATTGCTAGGAGGCCCTGTGTGGGCAGTATAAGTACCTCCTTAGCGGGCTGCCGGGGAAAGGTTTCTTTATTTTATTTTAAAAAAAGTTTTAATTATTATTTTTTTAATTTTAAAGTTGCTTTAAAGCAGTGGTTCTCAACTTCCCTAATGTTCTCAACTTCCCTTTAATATGGTTCTTCATGTTGTGGTGGCCCCACCCCCAACTATAAAATTATTTTCATTGCTACTTCATAACTGTAATTTGGTTACTGTTATGACTCCTAATGTGAATATATCTGTGTTTTCCGTTGGTCTTAGGGAACCCTTGTGAAAGGTTCATTTGACACCCCCAAAAGGGTTCTGACCCATATGTTGAAAATTGCTGACTCAAAGGAAGCCAGATGACATAGTTTATATATAATACTAAATATATGATATTTTGATAAAATTTCTCTTAAATTTAGAGTAATACTTAGAAATAAAATTCCCCTAGGTTTGGTTTCTCACCTTGCTTTCTGGGTGAAGTCCCTCATGTAGTGGTTGGCGTGTCAGTGGGTGGCTACAGAAGGCAGGCCGGCAAAGTCACCACTCTTCCTTTTCCCGTTTGTTTCCAGGCAGTGTCCAGCCTGATAGCAGTGGGAACATCTCACGGATTGGCTTTGATATTTGGTAATTTTCTAAGTACTTTCATATTTTAAATATTAAGATTTCTCTAGGTTTTATAATGTCCTTTAATTGCATTTTATACGGTAGATTTGATGTTTATGACACAACAAGGAAAACATGAAGAAGTAGCTGTTGCTATCCTTAAGTTAAAAATTCCTTGACTCAAGGCTTCCTTTTCCTATGCACTGCACGTTTCCTTCCCTCCGTATGCATATGTAAGGCGTTACTGCTGGCACATCTGTTGCTTTCTGTGCACCTAGACAGAAGGGTAATGTTGGAAAGAACCTTGGCTTGTCAGCATGTCTCGCTCCAGTTGGTGATGGTAATAATTTTTTATTCTAAGTTTCATTCCAGTCATGGGTGCTCAAAACAGACTTGGGGAAAGGGGCTCCCCAGGTTTCAGAGTCCTTTCCATTGTAAATCTTTCTAAACTGAAAAATGTTAGCCTGTAATTACCATGTTTTCTAGGAGAGTGTGACTAGCTTATTTACATAGTAGAAATTAGTTACATTCTTTTATCTTTCTCTGAGACTAAGTAATCAGTTTCATTAATTTCTTGATTTTAAATTCAGTATGCAAGCAGACTATTTTGGTATTTTAAAAAATATGAAATCCACCAGATAGTATTCTCAGCTCTTTTTGTATCTGAGTGCTCTCTTCTGAGTCTCTAGACTTGCATTTTTTGGCTGGAAGTCTAGGGCTGGCTGGTAAGGGTTACTTGAAGTGTTTTATTAACAGAACCATAGTTTGATTTCTGTAGAATCTTAGATTTTTACCGTCTGTGCAAATAACTAGTTATTTTCCATTGTGACTGAACAATTTGACTTTCCATTTATAAATTTTCCATTATTACCAAAGCTTTATTTAACATATAATTGTAATACCTATTCTTTTCAAATGTGGTTGATTTAAATAATAGAGTTTTATTTCTTGAAGAGCAGAAGGGTAGAAACAAAAGTGCAATTTCCCTGAGAGAACTTTTGAATTAAGTTTTTAAATGGCATTTTTCTTTATAATTGTTATGTATCCATAGTAGAACACATACAAAACATGATGTGTGCAAATTAGAAAATGTAAAATATGAAATTCTAGTATGTAGGACAGATCTTTAGCATTTCTCTGTAAGTACCCAGCCTTTTCCTTACATATGTATGTAGTCGTGTGCATGTCCCTAAGGGAGACCATGAGAATTCAGAGCCTGTCTTTCATTATAGTGGCCATCTCCCCATGCATTTCTGTATGTGTATGTGGCATCGTCTTTGTCTGTTTGAGATGTCTCACTGTGTAGCTTAGGCCTGCCTGAACTTGCTGGGTGGCTTGGATTGGCCACAGACTCAGGGCAGTCATGTTGCATCACTCAGCCTCCCAATGTTGAGAGCACAGACATGAACATCATTTTAATGGACACACAGTGTTCTTTCAGATGGATTCATGAAAACTTAATTCGCCTTTTGCTGTAGAAAACCACTTAAGCTGTTTCTAAACAGTAGTGTCATTTACAGCTTTGTTTCTATATATATATATTTTAAACATATGATCATGTTTAGAACAAATTCTTACACGTGGAATTGTTTGGGCTGGGACATGAACATTAAAGACTTTTCCTGTTCTTGCCTAATTGCCTTCCAGAAAACTGTGTGAGCACAGTCTCCAGCAGGTGGGGACATCCTTGCTTTCCTTTAAGGGGATAATCAGTATTAGATCATTAGACTTTGGGGAGGGGTCTTATAGTCTTGTTTCAGTGCGCTAATTTTATGTGTATGACGTGACTGAAACTTGACATGCACAGAGTCAAGTTCAGAATTAAGGGACAGTGGCTCCTAGCAGTCCCTACTATTTTCAGCAGTTCTTTTTCCTGAAAGAAAAGGAGGCAGAACTGCAAAGAATGAAGAAAAGAGAAGGACTAAAGGTGACTGAGGACAGAGTGTGTACTTATGCCTATCTGTCAGAAGAGTGTATGTTGATATTTTTCTTCCTGTTTAGTAGTGGTCAGTTTCCCTCAACTCTGCCTTTTTCTCTGCATTCCTTATCAAGAGACTGGAAGAGTGTGTGACTGCTTTGTCCCTCATGTAGTGCTTACAGCACACAAGTCTGTTAGCACGGAAGTGTGTAATTCCTTCTTGATGCCGTCTCTGTTTCCTTGGACCTGCCTGCTGTTTATCTAGAGTTCTCAGCAGCCTGCCTGTAGACATGAGGAAATGATAATCTTTTCTTATGGCTTCACGGGAAAGAGAGCATACCAGAGTAAACATTCTGCATTGAGTTTTAATAGTGTAGTTAATAGATTTTAGTCGTTTGTAGGAGACAGATGTTTGGACAATGCTATCTACATTAACAGACACATTAAAATATTCTAAAAAGTTCAGAAACAAATGGGAGATACTATTAAGTGTCTAGACTAGTGGTCTGGGTTAAATATATATATATATATATATATATATATATATATATATATATTTTTTTTTTTTTTTTTTTTTTTTTTTTTTTTTTTTTTTTTAAAATCTCTGTTGCTGTGTGGCTCTGTAGGGTAGCACTCCTGTAATTCCAGCACGGGCGGCAGAGGCAGATGGATCTCTGAGTCTAAGGTCAGCCTGGTTTACAGAGTGAGTTCTAGTTTACAGACTGAGAGCCAGGGCTATACTGAGAATCCCTGTCGTGAAAAAAGAAAAAAAAATCTTTTATCACAGAAGAAACCTAGCGGAAAACCGACTTTGTTTGATCACCGTTAGGTTCTCTGTGAAACAGTCTGAGCCATGGAAACAGTAACCACACTTCTGAAAGGTGTGTGCAGGTACAGCATGCAGCACTCGGTGTGTCTGTACTCTCACCTCCCACAGCCCTCACTCTTCCCTTTCCCTTTGTTCCCAGTGTGCTCTGGCGCTGTCTCTTTGGACCTGCTTTGTCTGTGTATAACAGAAACGTGGGCTTTCTTGCTGTGCTCTAACCTGAGGGTTGCATGTTTTCTCTTTCCCCAGAACCAATCCCTGATGGTAGCCACAAATGCTAGGAACATCATCTAATCAAGTTCAGTGTCTGTCACTCCCACAGATAAACAAAGTTCTTTACTCCTCAGAGCTTGCCTGCATTTTTATTCTGAACTTTTGAACTGATTTCTTGCCTTTCTCTCCCTCTCTTTTGATCTTTTCTCCATGGATTCAAAAGGAAAAGGTATAGTAAATTTGGTATGCACGAATAGTTCTTTTTTTTTTTCTTTTGAGCTTTTTAACACTGAAAGCGAGTATTGTCAATTACACTTAATGCCTTCTTATGAAAGAAAAATAAATAGCTACCTAGAAATTGGTTAAAAAAGGCATTCTGAACAATTCAAAATATGTGCATATTTTAAATGCTTTCTTTTAGTTAAAAATATTGGATTCTTTTAGATAGTTGTCAGTATGTATGTTCTATTTCCTCCAACCTTTTAATACAGCCCTGAGATTTTTCTTGAAGTTTGTGTCAGCCAGTGGATGTCTGCAGCAACATTTTTTTTTTTTTTTGTCATGAGCTTTATCAGTAATGAGTCACATAGAATTTAAGCCCATGTCAGTTAATGCATGGGTGCAAAATTGTAGGTTCTAACAAAACTTTGCTGTAGTCTTTTACTGTAACACTATCTTATTGATAACCAGTTTCCTGATACTGCTGTGAAGTGAAGTGAAGCCTTGTCCAGGTTTTTCTGAAACACCTGCTTTGTGTTCACAGCAACAACAGCTCTTCTGTTTGTCCTCTGGCCTGTCAGGGCATGGGCTGCTTGAGTTTTTAGGGTATGCTAACATCACAGTGGCACGGGTGCCTAGGAATGCATTCTAGAAGATAGCCAGTTAGCTGTGGGATTCATTAGAAATTGTCATAGGAGTAAGGATTTGGGTGTATGCGCTGGTCAGTTAAAGTGAATTTATTATTTTGTATCAAATGTGTTTTATAATAAGGTCTCCTTTTTTACTTTGTCTTGGTGCTAGAGCTTATGAATGAATAAAGGATAAGGATGAATGAATGAATAAAGGATAAGAAAATTGCACTATTGAGTGGTGACTATTAAATAAAGGATAAGAAAATAGCATTTGGGAGTGGTGACTGCTGGCAGGGTAGACTTACTTGCTCACAAGTAAATTTGATTCCTGTGGCTATATCCTTCTTTGACTATCTTTGAAATTAGTTAAAAATTAGAAATGAAATATAGAGGACTGAATTCTTTTTGGTATATAGAAAGAAATACTCTTAAAGTATGTTCAACTTTAAATTCTAAGCTGTTATCTGTGGCCTCATTCCTATTTTTCCTGTTACTGTTAAGCCCAGCATGAGGTCTGCCCTAAGCCAAGTGTGCTTTGAGCGGTCCTTATCCAAATGCTGGTGTCAGGAGTGCTTCAGAGTGTGCCTCTTTTGGATTTTGGAATATTTGTATAGCCCTCACAGGTCGATCATCTCTAATCCAGTGTTGGAATGTCAGTCTGATGCTTAGGAAGGATTGGATTTTTGAGTACTTTAGGTTTTGGTTGTTTGGATTAGGGATGCTTCTAAAGCACTAATGAAAAATATGTGTAATTCACTGCAGTGGCAAATAGCCTTCCTTTTTTCTTTTCTCTTCTTTTTGCTTTGAGACAGAGTATCACTTTGTATTTCTGATTGCCCTGGGATTCACTGAGTAGATCAAGTTGGCCTTGAATGTGGCAGGCCTTCTGCTGGTGCCTCCTGCCTAGCTGTGTGCTTTTTGTGATTCTGGACTTAGAGTCCTCTTAATTAATTTGTAAGCTACATTATTGCTGCTAATAATAACTTCTTGCATTTGTGTCACTTTGTAACTTTTAGGTTGTTCATAGACATTTTGTTGTTTGAACTTGAAAATGCAAAATGTGCAGGAAAAGTGATGGTCTCGTTTTATATTTCTTGGCTGTGTTGCCTGCTTCATAACGTCAACATCGTTTTAAAACAGGAAGTTGACAGTGTTAAGCAGACATAATTTCATGCCACTTTGTGTGTGAAAGTAGCTGTGTGATGAATTGAGTCCATTTCCTGCTCTGCTAGACAGAGGAGGCTCCAGGATTCCGGGAGAGCAGAGCTAGCTCTCCCGGGCAGAGTTCTCAGCCTCACCGTTCTTTCTTCTGTGTGTGCACTTTGGTTCCTTCGCTGTGGCGGCGCACTGTCGCAGTTTTAAGGAGGCTGCATGCTGTCTCAGCCTACCACTCCCCCAGTTGTGCAGATTTATTTGGACAGTGGAGAGTTTAGCCCCTGTGGTAGGAGAAACCCACTCTTCTGTCCATGGAAGCTGCTTCTGAAGCGTGCTTTACACATAGCAAGCTTAACATACCATAAAAAAAGGATGTATACATATAAAAATTGAAAGGTAGCTTCGTGGAGTCGAAGTACATTATATTTTATATGTAGTCCATCTCCTGCCACCATCTTTGCTACTTTAAAAAGATTGTGTGTAAATATAATCTTTTGGAAACCTAGTTGTATTCGAGGGCATTGAATTGGTCCTTCATATTTGTTATTTTACTTTAATAATTTGTTCTCTCAGTAAAGCAGTGAAGTGATAGACTTTTCCACATTGTGTAGATGAAGGTGGGAGGTTAAGAGAATGTAAGAACATCCCTAGGGGCTGGAGAGATGCCTCAGAGTTAAGAGCACTGGCTGCTTTTCTAGAGGTCCTGAGTTCAATTCCCAGAAACCACATGATGGCTCACAGCCTTCTATAATGAGATCTAGTGCCCTCTTCTGGCCTCAGGTGTACATGCAGGCAGAGCACTGTATAAATAATACATAAAATCTTTCAAAAAAAAGAAAGAAAGAAAAAGAAAAGAAACATCCCTAAAATTGCACATAGAGCTGCAGTTCCTCTAGTTCTTTAGCAGAAGTTAAAATAAAATCCAGGCTTCACTGGCATGCTGCCTTATCAGGGATATTATAAAAAAAAAAAAAGATAAAAACATTGAAGAAAAAAAAAACAAGGGAAAAATTGAGAATCCTTTCATTGATATAGACTGTAGGATGTAAAGTTAGCATATATTTTAGGAGTGACCGAAGTTGGTAATTTAGTGTCTTTCCTCTCTTGACTAGTTTTTATTATGTGGGAACTGTAGGCAGGGAAGCATAGGCATTTATAGCTTTTCTTTTGACAGGGTCTCATGTAACCCTGACTGGCCCTGAGCTTGTTATGTAGCCGAGGATGGGCTTGAACTCCTGATCCTCCTCCCTCTGCTTCGGAGTATTGGAGTCATAGGTGTGCACCATCATACCTGGCCACACATAGGTTTTTACTGTAGAAGTTAGAAATGCCTTTCCCTTCTTCTTTTTTCCATTGCTATTTCTGTAGTTTTCCCTTTCTTAAGTTTTATGCTATCTGTTTGATTCGATTTCTCAGTTTTCCTGCTTTCTCTGACATATAAGAACACTTAATTTGAGGTGTGTGAAATCCAAAGCGACAGCAAGCCTGCTAGTGCTTCAGAACCTGTAGGGCCTGGATCACAAAGCAGGGCTGCAGAGGTCTCAGCACGTGCTGTGTGGACACTCTGAGCCTGGAAAGTAGGCAGCCCAGGCTTGGCAATTTGAGAGCGAGTGTAAGATTTCATCCTCAGTTCTCTGCTTCTTCCGGTTATTCCATGTCCTGCCTGTACACCATAGTAGTACACAGAGAGTACCATTGCCCAGTCATGGTCAGCTTGTGACTCCAGGTGTGTGGATAATCCACTAAATGTATAAGGTAGATCATGGAAAACACAGGTGTAGGTGGTTTCAGTAGAGCAAAAGGAGCATGAGGTCAAAAGAGGAGGCAAGAAGTTCTAGAGTAAAAGGTTTTAATAATAAGGGTTACATTAAAGATAAAAAGTTAGTGGGGGTCTAGTTTGGATATGTGTCTGTGAAAAACTGTAATTATATAATTCTGGATATGAAACAAAGGTAGGACTTTTAAAACACACCAGACCTTGTATATTTATAGCTTTATTCTTTTTGAATATTTACCTTCAGAGTTTGAAATCTAAAATAACTTAAAACTGTTGAGTATTTTCTGCGTGCCGGATGCAATACGCCATTAATTGTCGCAGGCCTCCTTGCATTACAGCCACCTTACCAGCACAGAAAATTATTCGTACAGTGTTCATTTTGGATGAGGGCATCAGAACCCTGGAGCTGCAGTAAGTTGTGGCATTTAGTTGTGAGCTGCTCTGTGGGTGCTGGGACCCAGGCCCGGATCCTCTACAAGGACAGCAAGTACTGTTAACCACTGGGCCATTAATTTATTTTATATCATTGTTTGCAAATAGATAGAATCCACGAACTCTCTACAAAATGGGCATTGGCTAGGAGAGGACCTAGGGTAGTTGCACTTAATTGTTAGGTAATAACATCTAATAAATATTTGAGTACCTCCTAGGAAAACCTAGAAACAATTTTTCTAAGGTAATTTAATTGTTTACTTTAAAATTTTGTTTTCACTCTTTCAGTTCATTTGCTTCATCAACCCTTTCTATGTGGATAGCGTAAATGTAAATTTTAACAAATTCTTCTTTTAAAATTTATTTAATAACAAAAATGTTATTTTCTGCAGATGGGTGTTTTTGCCTGCATGTGTCTGTGCACTACATGTGTGTAGTGCCTGTGGAGGCCAGAAGAGGGCGGCAGATCTGGGACTGGAGTTTCAGACTGTTGGGAGCTGCTAGGAACTGAACCTGAGTCCATTGAAGAGCAACTGGTGCACTTAACCACTGACCCAAATTTTAAATTAATGCATTTTGAATTTTGAAGTTTTCAAAAAAAGTGCCCTTGAGGGCTGCAAATGGCTCAGTGGGGTCAGAACACTCACTGTCTAAGCAAGAGGATGTAGGCTCAAGTGCCTAGTACCTACATAGAAGCTGGAACGGTTGAACCTGCCTCTAGCCCCAGTGTTGGGGCATGGGGACAGGTGGATCCCAGGAACTTCCTGGACAGCTGACATAGCCGAACAGTGAACTTCAGGTCCAGCCAGAGGCCCTGTTCAAAAAAGGGGGGTGGGGGTGGAAAGAGCAATATTGGAAGACGCCTACCATCCTCTTGTGGCCTCTGCAGGTGTACAGGCATCTGCACCTGCAGTCATACACACTCACACACTCCCGTTCTCCCTCCCTCCCTGCAGCCTAACATTTTAGAAATACCAAAAAGTTCAGTTGTAGGATGAGGCAGCTTCGAGATAGTTGGTTTGCTTAAGAGAAAATAGTTTCTTATGAATTTCTGACTTGTGAGCAAGTTTTGACTTACATTTTCTTATAGGTGTTACTGTGTTATCTTAGTGTGTAATCTTGCTACCCTTCTTCAGATCAGAACCAAGCGCTGCGGCTCTGCCTGGGTAGCACTAGTGTCGGAGGGCAGTATGGCGCTGTCTCTGCTCTCAGCATCAACAACGACTGCTCACGTCTTCTTTGCGGCTTTGCTAAAGGACAGGTAAGAGAACAGTTTTGTCTACCCTCAAGGTGACGTCAAAATGAAATCTGAATATTTTGTTGAGTATTTTGAAGATCAGAATGCATATTATGTGTCTGGAGATGACATGCCTATTCGGGCCAACCCGAGGTTTTTTAGTCTGACCTGTGTCTTGTTTAGATTTTAAAAGTAATTGTTGCTGACTGAACTGGAGTCTGTAGTTTTCACGTTGTAATGGCATCTATCTTAGCAGTCCGTTTATATTCTCTTATGGTAGTTGTACATAATTGCGGTTGCTTTCATGTCATTTTTGATGTGTGTGTGTGTGTGTGTGTGTGTGTGTGTGTGTTCATGGGGTGTGCACATGTGTAGAGTCTGAGGGAGAGTGTCAGTTATTCGCAGTTACACTATACTAGTGAGTCCCAGGGATCTTCTTGTCTCCACTCCCAGGACTGGAACCACAAGCTGTGCCGCAGCACCTAGCCTTTTTTTTTCCTTAAAGATTTTTATTTTAAAGTATGTTTCTGTGTAATATGCACCCACAGCACAGGCCCACTGGGACTGGAGGCGTTGGATCTCCTTGGAGTTGGGGTTATAGGCCATCGTGAGCTTCCTGTGTGCATGCTGGGAAATGATCTCAGATCCTCTGCAAGAGAAGCAGTGCTCTTCCCTGCTGAGCCATCTCTCCTGCTCCCACAGTTGACATTTTTACGTGCATCTGAGGGATGAACTCAGGTTCTCATGATTACAAAGCAAGCATTTTACCAACTGAGCCATTCCCTGCCCCTCACCCCCGTGGCCACTCTTAAATATGCTGTTCATATTGCTGTGTTTTCAAACAATAGCCTTGGCATTTCCTTCTTCGTGGAGAGAGGTCATGGTTTCTTTCATTCCCTGACCTTTGTATCACAGCTGGTTTGATACAATGCCTTTTCTATGCATTTTCAGTCAGTGCTCAACAGACTGACTTATCAGAAATCACAGTCTAAGTGTTAAGTGGGCTAGGCAGAGGGAGGGCCCTGCGATGAGGTAAAGGCACAGTCCCAGCTTGTGGGTGTGTTTTAATGTGATGACTTTCTGCCTGCAGTGTTTATAGATGAGGAATAGGTTATTTCAGCCAAGAGGCAGGATATGTAAGTCCAAAAAGCAATACATTTGTTTTTAAAGCCTTTGCTTGTCTTACAGATCACCATGTGGGATTTGGCCAGTGGAAAGCTTCTCAGATCAATAACAGATGCTCATCCCCCGGGGACAGCGATCTTGCACATCAAGGTGACAGCACCCCTCCCTTGTGTTAGCTGTCTTCATTGCTGTGCTTCTGTAGCCACATTAAATGCTTGATAACCAGAAACCCCTAAATTAATTTAACACAAAGCTGAATATTATTTGATGAGCCTGATGAGTTATTTTCTCAAGTTGAAAACCAGAGATGGGCTAGTATGAGCATACTCAGCTGCGGGTTTAACTGAAGTCTAGCAATAAGCAGCAAAAAGGCCAACTTGATTTGATCCCATAGTAGAAGTTTGGCAGCAGAGAAGCAATACCCTGCTAAACACTCATATGGAGATTTTAAACGGTCTCTTTACCTTGTTCAATTGGCCAAGATTTTATTGTTGAGGAGTGTACGGCTGCCCATTGTTGGGAGGTGCCTGAGGCTCGAGGAACCAACTCTGGAAGAGCCAGGGCTTGGCTTATATTTAGAAATGAATCATTTGGTTTATTTTCTTTCAGGCCTCTAAAGGGAAAGCATTAAGGTCGCAGTGTTGGCTTTTTACTCTCAGGCCTGAAAAACATAAAACTGACTTAGGTAACAGGCTTCATTTATAGTTCATGAGAAGCCTGCCTTTTCATGCTGGCAGGCCCATGTTCAGAAGCATAAAAGGTAAAGGACTATATCAAGGGGATTCTAAAATCAGCTCTTCTAGATTTAATCATGTGCATACTTGGTTGCTTAGCTATGCAGCTCTCTTATCCACACACATGCTTTTTAAAGCCTGTAGCATCTGGAGTTTATAGATCTGCATCTAGGTTAGTTACAAAAAGCCTTCTGTGACAGAGCAGCACTGAAGCGTTTAGTAATGATGAAAACAGCCAAGACAAGCTAGAGTCTCTTCTTGGTGCACAAAGCTAATTTATCTCAACCTCTTTTTCTACAGCACGTGCCAACTTCTAATGTTATTGTTGTCTGTGTATGTTTTATCTCTCTTAATAGATTAAGATCTTTGAAATCAGAATCCATTCATCATTTATTTCGGTGTTTTGCCCATAGTAACTGCTCAATAAATGTTTGCTCAAAGTAATAACTAGTCTTTTTGTAAGCAGAAAGTAAAATTATTGGGTGAGACAACAAGAAACAAGAATTAAAGGCACAGGGGAAAAAAAAAGGCACAGCAGAGATTAAAGCACAGTTCTAGGAGCTGTGTTGTTTGGAAACGGTTTGAAAGCAAGGTCTGCAGACACTGGCGTCGGAGAAAGAGATGCCCACATGCCACTGTTACAGAGTTAAGGACTAGCACTGACTCGCCTACAAATAACTCCGTGTTCTCCAGGCAGTCCAGCGCCATCGGCAGCTTGGATCCCCTGTCTTAGCGCACGTGGATAATTCTACAAACGTGCTTCTGTACCAGTTTTTAAACGTACATACACAAAAAGGGAAAATGAAACAGAAACGAGTTCTTTTTGTTTTCCTGCCTGGACCAGACATCTTATACACATCCACAGACTTGCTGCTCCTCTTGGCAGCTGCTCATCTAATCTTTGAGAGCGAGGATGGGGACTTCTTTGTTATGCTGGTGTGTGGGATCCAGGGAGTGTTCAGTACAGTGGCCTCCTGTAGCTCAGCTGTCTCTGCGGAAAAGTGGCCCATTCAGAATGATCCACTAACCTTCAGGCTTTGTGAGGCACGTCCCTGTACACGATACAAATGCCATCATTTCCTTTTGCATCCAGTAACATTTACCCTAACACACCTCACCTTAGGACAGTCTCACTGGGAAAGCCATCATTCTGAGTTTTGCATGTTACGCTACAGTCATTCAGATAGTCTTGAACTCGGGCAGGGAGACACCCATTTATGAGTTTACTGTAGAGTGACTCTACTCCTTAGTTGCTCAGAACATTTCCTCAAACGAGTTTATTTCATGAAGACCCCAAGAATTTCTTATTGTGTCTGTCTTTATTAAGAAGTGACCAATGTCACCGTATCCACACGGCCCTGCCTGCTTACGCCCAGTTATAACGCCCAGTGTAGCAACCTCGGCAAGAACTGCAGGGGTCGTACCAAACAAACTTAGTTTCCTTTTCTTTACCCTGATGAAAGGTTGTTTTACTTTTTAAAAAATAATATTTATTGTGTGTATATGTTGTGGGACAGGATGTGTGCTATCCTGAGCTTGTGGAACTTGGGGATAACTTGTGGGAGTCCAGGGATAGATCTCTTGTCATCAGTCTGGTGATGGATGCCTTTGCCCTCTGGGCCATCTCACCATCCTGTTTTGCTTTTGGAAAGGCTCAGTTGTTTAAAGAACTGAGATAATATTATTGGAAGTAAGGACGATTTTGTACACCTAAAGTGATAAACCAAATCTGAGTTATTTCAGGTGCTAAGTGTGTATTTTGTTTTCAAAATTTGTAATTTTTCTCCATGATCTACTTAATACTTGTGTGGTTGTTTAAAGATTTATAAGAAAGTAAACTTCTTCTCTGTTTAGTTCACAGATGACCCAACTCTTGCCATTTGCAACGACAGCGGAGGCTCTGTTTTCGAACTAACATTTAAGTAAGAAACAAATGGACATTTGTTGAAAAAAAAATGGAAGATTTAGCTGTTTAATGGTTTGAAATTGAACATGGAGAGCTCTGGAAAGTCCAGCTGTTTCAGATAGGTTCTGGCTGTATTACAGTTACCTGGGGAGCTTACAAAACACGTGAGAGCCTAGACCTGGTCTCCATGACTTCTCTCAGGGCTGAGTTGGGATTCTAGACTCTGACTCCCCAGGAGACCCTTCTGTGCTATCAGGTTAGGCTATTCTGGGTAGTTCACTAATTGTAGTTTAGGCTCCAAGCCCACTTGCTTATAACTGTAACAGCTAGGTACAAAAAGGGTTTTCTTACCTTAGAATTGCTCTGTTTTACTTATTAGACAGGAGCAAAAATTGTCTAACTACCTGAAAGAATATTTGTGAAGCCGAGGTTTAAAAAATACAGAATACAATATATAATGTATATTTTGTTTCCATAGAGTCTCGTTAATGTCCATATTGTTTCTTACACTGGGCACAAAGTAATTGCTCAAACAGTATGACTCATTTGCCTGGGTAACATTTATTGAGCATGTCCTGTGTTATAGACACTTGTCTAGGCACCAGAGTTAGCGTTATGAACCAGGCAACGTCCTGACTCTTAACAGAATAGTTGGGGTGAGCCCAGAGAGAAGGCACAAACTGAAAAGTGAATGATGTAACTTGAGTAGGTTTGGATGGTGTGAAGAGGCAGACCACTGTGCCGACAAGCACAGTGACTATAACTCAGGAAGGCTTTGGTAGGAGGTGACTTTGGAGAAGAAAGAGCTGAATGGTCAGCAAGTCAGGAAGTGAAAAATCCAGTGGAGGTGCCCCAGGCAGAGAAGGCCAGGAGGTAGGCACAAGTTGGGGGGTGCGAAGAAGCCAGTATCAGGGACGATGCAGTAGGAGAGGAGTGAAGGCAAGAGCCAGATCCTGGGGAATTAAGACATGGTAAAGAGTTTGGAGTCTGTTTCATACAGAGGCCAATGTGGAGTGTCATTACTAGCAGATCTGTCCTGCTCAGTGAAAAGACTGCTGTCATGTGGACCGCTTAGCTGGGAGTGCTGTAGTCATTCAAACTGGAGGTGAGAGTGCCTTGCATAATCTCTAAACTGATTGCGAATGTCTTATGTTTTCAGGAGAGTGATGGGGGTGAGAACATGTGAATCTAGGTGTCTGTTCAGTGGCTCCAAGGGTGAAGTTTGCTGCATTGAGCCCCTGCATTCCAAGCCCGAGCTGAAAGACCATCCCATCACACAATTTTCACTACTGGCCATGGCGTCCTTAACAAAGGTAGGCATGCTTAGAAGACAGAGCTCCAAGTTTTTAGAGACTTTGAACACAGTTTGAAAATTGCAAGGTAAATATTGAAAATAATGTATGTTTTCTCCTGTAGATATTGGTCATTGGGTTGAAACCATCCCTGAAAGTATGGATGACTTTTCCCTATGGACGGGTGAGCAAGACTCTGCTTTTTTGGAAAAGGAAGAAGAAAGTCACGAGGATGCAGGGCGTGATCTGCGGGGTGAAGTCTGTGCAGTTGTCCAAAAGTCTAGCTAGGGAGTGGAAGCGAGCTCCCAGGGGATTTACCTAGGAAAACCGAGCAGGCTAAAGTGGTGTTTAGGAGACATGCTAGGACACACACAGTGTCTCTAATGTTTTAAGCATTTCTTTCATGAACACCATATTCAGCTTCTGTTTGTGACCTTGGTTCTATGGTCTCTGGTATTGCTGTCCTGGAGCTTTCATTCCCTGCTCTTTTGAGGTCAGTAAAACATCTTCATTGGATGTACCACTGACGGGCAAGCTGGCACATGCAGTGCAGCCTTGCCACAGTGTCTAAGGACAGTGTGTGACAGCCGTGCTGGGGTAGGGTTACCTCAGCATCTGCTGCTTTGACACCATGAATGAGCACACCCCACTGTAAAGCCAATATGAATTGGTACTATCCATGCTTCCCATGGATTCTGTCTCTGGTATTTGTCACTGTAGAAGATGTTATTTTTTAGGAAGCGCACATATGTTTTTAAGGGTTTTTGCATCTGTGGATATGACCAGCCACACATCATAATCAGAAGTTTACCTTTATATTGAACATGTACAGACATGTTTCTTGTCATTTTTTTCTAAATGAGGCAGCATAGCACCTGTTTTCATAGCATTTATATTGAATTGTTAAGTGTCCAAGAGATACTTTAAAGTACATGGGAGAATGTACATAGGCTATATGAAAATATTTTGCCACTATATGTAAGGGGTAAGCCTGGAATAAATTCCCTGTGGATATTCCAGTTTCTCTTTTTCTTTGTTCTTGATATTGTATGTAAGAGAGTTGGCATCTTCTTTGGCAGGGCATTGATGAGATTGTCGTTGTCTTAGTTACTTCTGTGCTGCTGTGATGAGACACCATGACCAAGGCAACTTGTAAAAGAAAACATTTAATTGGGAGCTTGCTTACAGCGTCAGGAAGTAGTCCATGGCCATCATGGTGGGAAGTGTGGCCACAGGCAGACAGGCATAGTGCTGAAGCAATCGATGACTTTTACATGTGATCCACAAGTTGGAGGCAGGGCGGGGGGGGAAGAGAGAGACTGGGTCTGACATGGGCATTTGAAACCTCTAAGCCCTCCTAGTGACACGCCTCCTCCAACAAGGCCACACCTAATCCTTCTCAGACAGTTCCACCAAGTAGAGACCCAAGAAGTCAAATAACGTGAGCCTGGGGTAGGGGCACAGTTCTCATTCTAGAAAGCATCCACCCAGATACTGAGGTTCTTGTTTCCTTGTTGGTGTACTGTTGTATCTCAGCACTAAGAGAAGCAGGTCTGTCCTTCCAGATGACAAACCCGTAGAGATTATCATTAATGTTTCTGAGGTTAGTTTCATTGACTCACTGAGGTTTTAATCAATCATGATATTTTTATCTTTTTGTATGTTTTGTTGATTTTTTTTTACTTATGAGCATTTTCAAACAGATGTTGAAAGGATTTTAGTGACATCCTAGTATTCTTGCCATCTAAGGTCTACTATTACCACTTTATTGTACTGCCTTTATCACATATCTGTGTATTTGTGCATCTTTCTACGCACCAAGATATTTTATTTTTAAATGGACTTCAGGGCTGGATTACAGAAACCAGGGCCTTCTGCTTTGGGCATTCAGCATGTATATAATTCGCTAGAATTTTATATTTCTTTAGGTCTTGTTGGTATAAACTTATTTACAATAACTATACAGATCTTGAGTTTTATTTCTTGGACAGATGCATGTACTCTTATAACCCAACCCCAGCCAAGATAAAACTTACAACCACCAACCCAGAGAGTCCCTTGTGACACTTCCCACCAGCCCCTGCTTATTGCAAGTTTTGTTGGAAATCAGGGAAGGTTTTAGCAAAGAGACAGTCAGATTTTTTTTTATTTTTATTTTTATTTTTATTTTACTTTATCCTTCTGTTTGTCACCTGTGATGAAGTATTTCCCCATCTTTTCTTTTACTTAGATGGACCCTTCCAGTGTTCCGCTGCTTGCCTGGCACTTCGTGGCGGTGAATAACTGTGTGAATCCCATGCTTGCCTTCTGTAGAGGAGATATGGTTCACTTTCTCCTGGTAAGCCAGTGTGAGGGTGGGTCTGTTGTAAAGCTTTGAAAAACATTTTTCCCCCAGATTCACTGGTGAATTAATGTTGTGTCAAACAAACAAACAATCCCAAACCTATGTCACTGTCGTAAGTCTTTGGAGAGAGAGTCTGTGTAGCCTGTTTAATTTGTATTTAAGGCTTTAATGTTAAAAATGGAAAAACCTTGAACTCTCCTGGCTTCTTCATCTTCACAGTTTACTTCTTGGTTCCTTCTCCTTCAGCTAACAAATAATTAGTGGTTTGTCTGTATGTGTGAATTGCATATGTATGATTGAGAACATGTCTGCAGTAATGCAGTCTGTACATGTCTGTGCGTTTATTTGTTAGAGAGCAAGTACGATTTGCACAGGAAGTCAAAGAAAGAGGTGTAAAACATTCTTTTACATAGCTTATGTATTGTTTGAAAGAACAGTTGAGGTGCTGAACTGTTTGAGGAGAATGAAAGTTGCTAACCAGAGCTCCCAGAGTTAGAATGTTTAGCGAGGAAGTGAGTTTTTATGTCTTGTTTTTGAAGATTTATTTTATTTATTTATTATACATATATACCAGAAGAGGGCACCAGATCTCATCATAGGTGGTTGTGAACCCCCATGTGGTTGCTGGGAATTGAACTCAGGACCTCTGAAAGAGCAGCCAGTGCTCTTAACCGCTGAACAATCTCTCCAGCCCCTGAGGGGGTGAGTTTTTAAGGCTTGGCGGGGAAGGCAGTGACCTCAGTCACAGAGCAAAGTGCGTGCCTGTGTGGTCCCACTGGGGGTCTTGCCCAGTGATGCAGGCCCACCACTGCGCACCTCACTTCTCCAGCCAGAACCGTTCCAGGTGCCCTTGCCCCCTTCACATGTGCTCTCTCACAGTGTCCTTCCTGCATGCTGTCTTCACTTTCGTCCTTCTGACCCCTTTCTGGTTGATACCGCCCCAGTGTAAATCACACACGTGTTTGTCCTAGACTCTGCATGGCTTCCCAGCTGGCCTCTGCTCACACAGACACCTGTCAGCAAAGCTCTGTGCACGCCTCCTCTTGTCCTACTCATGGCCAGCACTGCCTTCTCTGCCTCCCTGAACCTGCTCTGCACTTTTGAGGCCTGTCCTAACAGTGAGCACGTAAAGCCTAGCCTAACACTCTCTTCCTCACTAAACTGAAAGCCCTCCTGCTTAACTAGCACTGGGCCAGCACCTGTGTGTAAGGACCGTTGGTAAATATAGAACTGATCTTAGGGAGAGTGTAAAATTAAATCTATGGGTGGATTTAGATTAGAGTGGGGGAACTTGTGACCCATCTACCAAATATGCGTACTTAGCTATTTCAGTAAGTAAAGTTTTAGTGGAATATAGTCATGTGCATTCGTTTATGTTTTAATTAACTCGTTAATTATGTTTTTTTGAGACAAGCCCTCAGATAGGCCACACTAAGGCTGGCCTTTGACAGCCCCCTTCCCCCGTTTTCCTGCCTTTACTTCTCAGGTTCTAGGATTTTAGGTGTGCCGTACAACACACACCCAGCATCCATGTTACATATGATTGCTTTCTTCTTTTACTTTTACTTTTTCAGGTTAGATTGCAATTTAATTTCTGCTTGTCCTTTCCTTAAGATCTCCAGATTCTGCTTGCATAGAAGTCCAATACCTAGCACCTTCTCCCACTGGGAAAAGGAACATTCTTCTTCAAAAAGAGGGAGGGTAGGGTAGGGCAGGGCAGGGCAGGGCAAGGGTAGTTTCTAGAGAAAGCAAGGGTAAGTAACTTCTACCAGATAGGGGCAGAGGGCATGAGATCTAACTTGAGTGTCCTGCCTACTTCAAGAAAGAAAACCAAATAATGGCAAATGCTGAAAGCTGGAATCTTCTCAAGTTGTTTCCACTTTCTGCTTGGCATTCTAGAAGGAAACCTGTAAGATACACACAATCAGTGCAGTAGGAAACAGAGTATGAGGGCAGCATGGACGAAGCCAAGAAAGGTGCAGCTGTGGCAGTGCCCAGGCTTCCCTGGCTCCCGCACAGCAGGTCCTGTGTGCTGATGTGCCGTCATGATCACATAGGCTAGTTATGGGGAAGGTTACTGCTAAGCATGAAAATGACAAGCCCCTGGGGTCACCGTGAGATGACCTCAGAGCAGGTAGTGCAGAGCACAGCAAGCACACGGTTCCCAAGAAAAATGTGCCTAAAATACAAGGACCTGGAATGCTCACGCAGGCTCTGGGCACTGGAGTCCAAGTTCTGAAAGCTGCCTTTGCTGTCACTGCAGCTGTCATCTCTGTCCAGGTTCTCCTGCTGACAGGCCTCTTCAGAACCAGGGAGTGTGCTGCCCTGGTTCTCCCTGGAACCCAGCACCACATAGCTGCGCTTCTTCAGCACCATCTGCTATCTCAGCTCGTCTGCTGTCTGTGAGAGGTCTCTCTTCATAGCGTCTGCATCTTCTCCATCTGCATAGTGCTTGGGCTCCACCTCACTAACCTGGACGTTCAGGGCTGCTTGTTTGCACTTCTTGACATGTAAGGACACATACTTGACATTGAAGTTCTTAGTCATGGCCCATGAAGCCTGGTCCATCAGCATCTGGGCCAGGCTAAGGTGCCGGTGGGAGTGTTTCACAGCCAGTGAGGTGATGGGTTCATGAGGGACATCATCAGGATCATCTTCCACTTTGGCCAGGACATAACCCACAATCTTCCCATCCTCATCCTCAGCAATGTAGGAGAGCTGGGGCGAAGACAGGCCATGATAGAAACAGTGCCTCATCTGGGAGTTGTCAGGAAGGCACAGGAGGTTGCAGCATTGCCTCTTCATCAGGTCATCTGGCCGAGCACGGCGGATGTTCATATTGGCGGCAGATGGGCTTGTCAACAGTCAGAGAAGATTCCACGGAGCACAAGTGACACCATCACCATTTGCTTTAAACACAACTGGGATATCCAAGCAGGACTTGTACAAGATGAGGAAGATCTCCCACTGTCTTTCATTTCTTTTCGGCGATGCTGTATAAAC
This sequence comes from Psammomys obesus, assembly GCF_907164565.1. NCBI lineage: Eukaryota > Metazoa > Chordata > Mammalia > Rodentia > Muridae > Psammomys > Psammomys obesus. The sequence goes on from NW_026596064.1 coordinate 1,899,618, forward strand.
CTTGTTCATCGTCATGCAAGTGGAGTCCCAGTAGTGTCTGGAATGAATGACGACCACAAAGTCCTTCTCTGAAAGGATGGCCTGGTCTACCTGCCAGCCATTGTGCAATGCGGAAGCATGTATGACATCTTGAGCAGTCCTGTGAGACCAGAAGCCTCGAGCTGCTGGGGCCACATCGGGCGACCTTTAACCTCCCATATGATTGCTTTCTATCTGCAGTGCTAGGATTCTAGGTGTGCAGCTTACATGTTACATATGATTGCTGTCTCTCTGCAGTGGTGGGGTTAAGTAGGACAGACCATGTGGTCTGCAGAGGCTAAAATATTTGCTGGACCACCCTTTACAGAAAAGTTTGATAATTCTTGATTGGGCATCTCTGATCTAGGTGATTGGCTTGGATTGGCAGTGGGAGGCAATGTTATAGGTTCCTAGGTACATAAAGTGGTAAAGATGTAATTAAGATGCTACTTTAAGATCAGTCTAGAAGTAGTGCAGATAATAGATTACCGAAGGTAGGAGGTTGTGTGTGTGTACGAAAGCCAGTGTAATGTTCTTAAGCAAATACATTTTAAAAGAAAGGCAAGCTCTCGTCATATAGGGTCTAGGAACCAAAAGACATGACTTAGAGACCTCACATCTCTATATGGCAGAGTCAGAAAGTATTCAGAAAAAAAAACTTAGTGTAGAAAATGATTCCGATTCCATCATGCTGAGCTGGGCATGAAAGTGGGACTCTCAAGTGTTAATCTGGGGGTGCCCAGTGTAGACAGCAGAGCGAAGAGCAGGTGAATATCACTCCTGTTAGCTACTATGCAGCACAATAACTACAGCCATTGACATAAGGATATGGGTTCATTTGGGCTCACGTCTCAGAGGCCTTGGTCTTTGGGTACGTTGGCCTGTGACCTTTGACCTGTAGGAAGGTGCTACATCCTAGTGGGTGCATATAGTAGGGCAGAGCTGCCCACCTTATGGTGGCTAGGCAGACAGAGAGAGAGGTGGAGGGTAAGAGGGAGAGAGGAAGATGGAGGGGGGAGGGCAGGCACAGTACACCGACCTGATTTTGATCCAGGAAGCACTATGTTTTGAAGATGCTAACATGCCCCTCAAGTGATGTAACCAGGTCTTTAACATACATATCTTTGGTGGAGACTTAACTGAAGTACATGATCCTGCTGGTCACTCAGGAAAGGCAGAGGAAAAAGAAAAGGCAACAGGAAGGGTGGTTCTTGTAAAGGCATGCAGAAGGGGAGGAGAAAGGGGCTGAGGGACAGTATCAGTTGGAAAGTGATACAGAGTTAGAAGACAGTCAGGAAGGAAAGCTAGAGAGTCATGCACTGGACACAGTGAGTGGTTTGCGACGTCCTTGCAGATATCCTGTTAGCAGTGGGATGGGTGGAAGCTCCATGGCGGAGCTCGATAAAGAACTGGGTTCTGGAAGAGTGAAGCCCTGCCACCCAAATGCTCGGCTGTGAGGTGAAGGGTATGGTTAAATAATGTCTGTGAGAAGCAAACTGAGGGAAGCCTTTTAGGGAGTGTTTTTACATCCTTTTTATGTCCTTAAGCAAATACATTTTAAAAGAAAGGCAAGCCTCTCATTATATGTGTCTTCTTTTTGAAGACAAAAGAAACCAGAAATATGTTTGAAAGTGAAAGAAGGAAGCATATCTTTAAAAGGAGCAATTGATGGAAAGGGAGGGAAGACATTAAGCAGGTTGGGGACAGGGCTGGGGTAGTGTTTATGTGGGAGAGCTGTAGAAACCATTGGGTGTAGGTGGTGCTTGGCGTCCACCAGTTTATGGGACCCTTTGTACCTGCAGCATATAAAGCACAGCTTGGTGCCACAAGGGTGAAACAGAGAGGCCACTGACTCTGTCCTCATGGCTGTGGCCAGAGCTCATGTGCTCATGGGCACCACGCCAAGAGATGCAACTAGAGGGGAGGGAAGGAACTGAGACCTGGAAGAAAGACCTCTGTCACACTGTGGGTGTTCGGGAAAATGCAGGCACCTCAGGTGCCAGGCGGTCCTGTTGCCGTTCTTCTGGAGTGGTGATCATACGGGAGTTGAAGCTTTTTCATTTATATAATAATGTCTCTATCAATATTTTTGGTTTATCTATACTGAATGGGAATCATATTCTGGGTGGAGTATAAATATTTTAAATTCTTTCAAGGAGTACTTGATATCCAGGCTGTTTTCACTCTTACCATCAGGTTAAGAGAGACGAGTCAGGTGCAATCCACGTTACCAAGCAAAAGCACCTTCACCTCTACTACGATCTGATCAACTTTACGGTGAGTATGACTTAAACCACATCCCCACTGATTTCATGCAGTTGTATCGAATCCCTGGCAATTAAAGCTTCTGCCAGGACCGTTGTTAACGTACACAGGGCACATGAGAATGCATGCACCACAGAAGCGCTGTGGTGTGGCATGAAGTCTGGCTTGAGTGTCTTAATGCCCCAGAGGGGAGTTTGGGTTGAGAACCCAGATCTTTCCAGTGGTTACACTGCTTTGTGTAGGGGCATGTTTGTACTTCTGAGCTTCTCTTAAAGGGTTTAGCATGTGTTACCTGTTACTTTTTGGTGACTAAAATGTTACCAAGTTTTCTCTCTACCTTAACTCTCAGACCTCAGGGTGCCTTGGTTTAAAAAAAAAAAAATGAGACTTCTTTCTGTATCAGAGTTTATATTTTGTTTTTTAGTAGTGGGTTAATTTTGATAATAGTATGTTTAATGTTTCTGGGTATTTATTATTACTGGCTGTAAGTACCTAATAGCTGATGTTCAGTGAAACATTGTATATCTATAGCTGGCTTTAATTTTAATGTAGTGGTACATTTATCCAGTATAAAAGACTAAAATTTTTTTCCTTCAATTCAACAATATATCATGTTTTAGAGTATAGTTGTTATAGTCAGATTTTAAGAAATAATATGCATAATGATGCATAAATTTAGTTGTACATTGCATTTTTCAGCCAAGTCTTTTTACATTGCTTCAGTTGGCCCAGAACTTTTGGGCTCAAATATTCCTCCTGCTTCAACTTCTCATAGGCCAGGACTCTAACAGTACACCACCACGCCTGGCTCACCCTGTGTTTGTAAACCCACTCATAGTCTATTGATTTAAAAATACAGATTGAACATGCTGTTGTAGTTACCTTTGTACTGCTCTGACAAAGCATCATGACCAAGGCAGCTCATAGAAGAAAGCGTTTAGTGGGGGCTTACAGTTTGAGACAGTGGTTCCATGACCATCATGGTGAGAAGTGTGGCAGTGGGCTGGCAGGCTTGATGCTGGGGCCGTGGCTGAGAGCTCACACTGGATCCATGAACTGGAGGCAGAGAGAGCTAACTGGGACTGGTGTGGACATTTGAAACCTTGAAACCCACCCCCAGTGTGGCATCTCCTCCAACAAGGCCACACCTCCTAATCCTTCCCAAACAGTTCCACCAGCTGGGGACCAAATATTCAAATATATGAATGGCCCCTGTGGGCCCGTTTCTTCTTCACACCACCACGCATTCTTAATCCGAGAAGACAAAAGCTGAAGTGCTCCAGAATCTAAAACCTGGAGGATCAAGATGGAGGATTCTGCACTTGACATCATGTAATGATGTAGTCATGTAATGAATTGTAATTGCAATACAGTGCATTAAAGTACCCTGTGAATTAGTCAGGGTTCCCTAGAGGAACTGATAGAGTGAATATATATATTTAAAGGGGTTTAATAGAATGGCTGTGGTCCAGCTAGTCCAACAATGGCTTTTTACCAACAGAGAGTCCAAGAATCTAGTGGTTGTTCAGTTCACAAGGCTGGATGCCTCAGCTGGCCTTCTTTTAAAGTATACATTATTTCAGTGCCAAGAATTGTCCTCAGAGCATCTAAGTTTGTGAGATTTAACTTGCTCTTTTGCTTCACTAATATAAAAAAATTGAAAATAAGTTTGTTATTGTACTAAGGTCATTTGTGTTAATATGCCTTCAAAAAAAAATCTTGTGAAAGATCCAATATTCTGTAATGTATTAGAATTCTTAGTCAGCCCTCCCTTATGCGAGCAGAATGTCATCTGACCGTGAAACTTAGTTCTGTTTCTCTGGGCCATCACAGCTGCTCTCAGTGTAACTTTATTGCTGTGTAAGATATTGGATGCATAAGGCCCTCGATGCCACGTGCTGAGTGGCCAGGCCCTTCCCTTTGGTCATGAAAGGGTCCTCACTTCTATTTTGTTGTGTGCTTGAATTGCAGTGGATAAACTCACGCACAGTTGTGCTTTTAGACAGTGTGGAGAAGCTGCATGTGATTGATCGGCAGACGCAGGAGGAATTGGAGACAATGGAGATCTCAGAAGTCCAGCTGGTCTACAACAGCAGCCACTTCAAGTCACTGGCCACCGGAGGAAACGTTAGCCAGGCATTGGTGAGTGCCAGCTGGCCCCAGCATGCTCTCCTCACCAGGCATTGGTGAGTGCCGGCTAACCCGAGCACTGCTCTCATCACCATGGTGGGGTTTTGTTTTTGTTTTTTTCCGGCCACTATTTTGTTTGAAAATAGGACTACTAAGGTTTTTCTGCCTTGGTGTATTGAAGTGGGTATGGGTGTGTTTGCAAGGATTCAGCATTGTGACCCTAACAGTAATTTCTGTTACGTAATACCAAGGAGTAGGCTGGAGAGATAGGTTCGGGGTTAGGAGCACTTTCAGAGGACCTGGGTTCAATTCCCAGCAGCCATTTGTCAACTGACAGTTCCAGAGGGATGCAGTGCCCTCTTCTGACCGCCGCAGGCACACGGTGCGCCCACAGGCATGCGCCCACACGCATGCAGGCAGAACACCCAATACATAAAAGAAAAATAAATCTGAAAACCCGAAGGAGTTCTAATTTTTATGCCTAAGAAAAAAAATGAAACAATTTTTTTTTGTGAGAGAGAATTGGTAAAATTGAAGTATTTTAGGAATTGAATTGGTGACAGTAAGCCTAGTAGATTAAAGGGAGAATAACTGGAGACATGTAGGCTCCTAGGCTTTGGAAGCATTTGCGAGATATGCCAAGATCCTGGCCAGGTGTTGCAGCTTGGGGCAGTAAGAGGCAGAGATGGCTTGGAGAGGAAGGAAAAGATTCGTTAGACTCGGAGGAGGAGGAGGAAGAGGAGGAGGAGGACGACGACAACAGGGTTTATGCTGGTATTGCTGTTTCTGTAGAAAAGCAGTTGCAATGGTGCTGTAGGCAATTTCTGTAAGTAGAGTGTAGTTCGGCACTGCGAGTTTGTGAGCATGTGTTTCCTAAGCCGTTCATCTTTAAGTAGAAAAGTGGACTGCTGTAAGCTATCTGTGGGAAACTTCTTATAAAATACAGTAATAACGATCATCTTTAACAGGCGTCTACAACACAGTCTGTAGGTTTTGCTCGAGTCTTTCTCCTGTTTATAACTTCAGAGCATGATACATGCGAAGGCAGTTCTAGCCCCACAATGTAAAAACCAGGAAAATTCAGAATAAGGAACGGTCATGCCGAAGACTGCTCTAAGGTAACAGCAGCCAGTGTCTCACAGGCAGGCATTTCCTGAGGTAGATGGCTGTGAGGGGCTGGAGAGATGGCTCAGTGGCTAACCAAGAGCACTGGCTGCTCTGCTAGGGGACCTGGGTTTGAGTCCCAACACCCACAAGGTAGTTCACAGACACAGGTAACGCCAGTCCCAGAGGGTCCGGCGCTCTCTTGCTTCCTTGGGAAAGAGGCGTGCGCACAGTGCACATACGCAGATGCAGGCAAAACATTCACACGCAAATGAAATAAATGAGTCTTAAAGAGAATGCTGTTACCCTTTAAACTTAAACTTTTAGTCAAGATAGAGAATGGGGAATGAGATTTGCTTTCCTGCTTAAATTACCAAAAAAAAAAAAAAAAAGTTCCACACTTCTACCAATTAGGAACAAAACAGATAGTTTTTAAGACAGTAGACATCAGTAATGATGGATAGCAAATCCTAGACCAGGGCAGGAAACAAGTGATCTGTGCTGATTAATTCTTTGCCTTCCAGTTGTCTGATTTTCTGGCTTGTGGCTTAGGGAAGAGGAACACAGTTAGACCTGGTAGATTCTGTCATCGAGGGCGCAGAGCTGAGGGTACAGGAAAAGAGAGGTGGTTCACGTTTGTGGCCGGCGCTGGGGCGAATCCTTGAGGAGTCCCCTGGAGTCTTCTGCTGACAGCTGCTCAGCAGGTGTGTGTAAGGACAGGAAGAGCCACTAGAAAGGCTTAAGGGGAATCATATCCAGTGCTCCCTCAATCGTACTGTCTGCTTGTGGGCAACTTCATGAGTCCCTGGGCACTGGCCAGAGTACTCGGGGCCATCACACCTGAGTAGTCACGTTTGAAGCAGAGAACCCACTATATTGGTAAATACAACAGCTCTTAAAAGCGGGATGAGAAGGATCAGACTGGGGTTGGAGGTAGTCTTAGTGGCACAGTGCTTTCCCAACGTTTGAGGTCTGGGTCCAATACTAGAATAGAAAGCAAGCAAACAAGCATACCCAGAGGCAGGGAGCAGAGCATGACACGAGACTAGAACACAGAAACTTCTAAGCACCACCAAGCAAAACTTACAGTCTGCTTTGATTAGAGATCACTCAGTATTCAAAGAGGGTGGAGAGCACAGTTTGAAAATAGGGGAAAGATTAGTTTGTGGTTCTCCTCCTGCCTGGGGGGCTGTCTCTTAACCAGCGCATGAAGTTAGGAGGGGCACAGGATGACACCAGGCTGGAAGGGCCAGCAAGCACTGTACAGAGATCAGACACTCCAGGAACCACTTCAGGGAGCTAGTTCAACTTTAATTCCAGGGGACAAAGGCTATGTACCCCTTGGGGAGTGGACGGGGACTCCAAGGATAGGTGTGCATAATTGATTGGAACTAGGCAATTCAAGGATGCTTGATTTGCATTAAACAGCACACTCCTATAATACGAACAGGAGCACAGTACCTAAGTATCCTATAGATGCAGGGAAGTGAGAGCCAGCAGGGAGCTGTAGTTAGGGGCATCTATGTCTAGAGACACCCTCCAGATGGAGTCAGGCAGAGAGCGGGAGGCCCTGCTGGGGAGAGGGAGTCCTGCATCTTAACACCACACTCAGAAAGGCTCTCTGGACTGGGAGGACTGCAACCTAGGACAGTAGGGTCCTTCCAACATTAGTTAAAACCAGCTCAGGCCAGTTCTCTTGTTTTGTATTAATTTTTAAAAAGTTAATATAACAATAACAGTTTCAACATGGTTGTCTGTACATAGATTTTGTTATGCTTTGTTCTCAGTCCTTTCCCTCTTCTCCTCCTCCACTCTCCCTTTCTCTGGCTGGTTCCCTTCTGTTTCCATATTGCATGTTGTCCTTTACCCTTTACTTTCCACCTCTCTTCCTGTCCTCTCATAATTGCCTTTCTGGTTCTGTGGCTTATGAGCACACATAAATACACACACATACAAATACACATAGCCACATAAGCACACACATAAAAATACACACACATAAACACATACACGTGCAAAGACACACACATAGGTAGGTACGCACACATGCAAATACACACACATATATGTAAACATTTAAACTTAGGTTGTGCATGTAAGGGAAGCCGTGTAACTGATCCTTCTGGGTCTGACTTGTCTGACTTAGCATAATGATTTCCATTTGTACCCACTTTCCTGCAAATGCCATGATTACATTGTTCTTTAAGGCTGCATAAAATTCTCCACGTGTGTGGACCTTATTTTCTTTATCCATTCACCTGTTGAAGGACAGCTACGCTAGTTCCATTTTCTGGCTATTGTCAATATTGTGACAACAAATATGGGTGTGCAAGTCTCCGTGTTGTGTATACATTAGGATCACTATAGTCCATATGTTCGTAAAGTTAAGTGAAGACATGGACGCTGCTTTAAAAGATGCAGGCCAGATAGCTAGTGGAGAATACGACAGTGTTCGAGAGAGAAGTAGAGCTGCTGCAAGAGACTGATGGCCGCTTAAGAGACGTAGAATGAAAGATGAGCGAACTTGAGAGAGTGGTAGAAAGGATGCAAGATGAGCTTTCCTGGAGAAACCTATGGTGCCAGCATTAAGGTATGTAGAATAACATGTCACCACACAGTCTGGTGGCCTTGGTCAGAGCAAGCCAGTCATGAAGATCACCAGGCAGGAAATGGACAAAAGGCATGTTGGCTTCTTTTGGCAGTTTTAAGGTTGTGAGCCCTAGGAGATCCTCGGCACTTGCTGTCAGGTAGTGCTCCTCGGCCATGTTCAGCTGCACGGACAGCTGCCCTGGTCCCTCCTGGGGACACAGCTATGCATCATGAGGTGTGTGTGAAAGGAGCTAGAAATTTCCCATTGCAAGAATATAGTGAGTGGATCAGAAGTCTGCTGTCCATCATAGAAGATGGAGCTCCTCGTTCTCCTTGAGGACTACTTTCCATAATACTGGAAGGTACTATCCAAGCTGCTAAAGAAGGAAAGCCTTCAGTAGCCTACCCAGCTATGACACCTATGAACCATAACAGTGACCAGCGTGACAAGATACCCCTAAAGGTACAGTAGTGGCACTCATCTATTGGTGGTAGCCAGCAGCTGTCCAATTTGACGTAAGACCCACTCAGCAGATCCGAAATCCTGCCTGGTAGTGAAAATCCACTATTCTGCATTACTTCCCATTTTCCTCTTGTGTTCTATGTTATTTGTTGCAAAGGTCTTGGAGGCATCATGTCAACCAGCTCCGTTCCCTGCGGAAAGCAGGGTCTGCCTGTCACCCAGTAAGTGGCAGGTGGCAGTAGTTCGCCGTAAGATTTTCAAGTTAGCATATTTCCTTCCTCTCCTGCATTATTCTGAGAATGAAAAAGGCTGTTTATAGAAGTGAGGAATGACTTCTTGAACTTTGGTTTTTCAGTCACTTCCACTGGCAGTCAAGCAACAGATTTTTTTTTTTTAACTTGTAGGTTAATAATAGTACATTGACCTAAAATGTGTCTACATTCAGCATTCTTCTAAAACTTTTTTTTTGTTATTTGTGTGTATACAGCGGTGTGTGTGTGGGGGGGTCAGAGGACAACTTTGTGGAGTCACTTCTCTTCTTCTACCGCTTCAGGGATGCTAGCCCGCTGAGTCTCTCAAAGTCCCTGTAATTGCCATTCTTAATTAAACTTCCTGTATGTGTAGTTTGAGCTTGCTTGTTTGCTTTACAGGCTTTGGTTGGAGAGAAGGCTTGTTATCAATCCATCAGTAGCTATGGTGGTCAGATCTTCTATCTGGGGACAAAGGTAAGCTCTTTCCACTCCACTCAGAGTGTCATCAGGATAGCTTAGGAAGAAGGTTGTTGATAAAGAATAGTACGTTTGCAAAGTGAATTCTGATCAGCATTGGCCCAAATTCTATAATAGTTATATAACCGGGGATTCTTAGTTATTTAATTTTTCTTTTTCACTCACAGTCTAAGTGAAAATAAAGAGACTTCTTTTCTTGATTCAGGGATTATTTTGTAGTCTTTCTTAACATTTGCTTTAGTAAACATGTATCTAGTTTCTTTTTCAATTAGAATTTTTATGTCGTGCTTTGATCAACATGTACATCGATAAGTGATTATCATAATAGGCTAATTAAATACCACCACCTTGTTTAGTCTTCATTTATGTGGGGGAATGAGGATGCTTAAGAACAGCTTCCTCAGGAAATTTCCAGGTGATATGCAGGTTCTTTTCCTGCTGCTGTGATTAATGCTCTGACAAAAGCAGCTTAAGAGAGAGAGGGCTTATTTTACCTCACAGTTCATGTGAAACAACTGCTCATGTTGTGTTCACAATCAGAAAACAGAGTCATGCACACAGCTGCTTGGTTCCTTTTCTCCTTACGTAGTTCAGGCAAGGATCCTGAGCACAATTAAGATGGACCTTCCCACATCAGTTAATGTAATCAAGATAATCTGCTACAAACATGCCCAGAGGCCCTTCTCTCATGTTGACAATTTACACTAGATGCCACAACCCGGAAGGACCTAATTATAAAATGTTCTTTAGCTTGGATCAACTTAAGATATTAAAGTGCATTGCGGTGTTTGGCTTAGAATAACTGGCATTAGAACAATTTAAAATAAATTAACATGAAGTGGACAATTTTCTTCATCATTAAAGTTCAGCCAGAACATTGCTCGGTTGTCTGCGTTTCCTTTGAGTGTTTGTTTCTTCCCTTTTCAGTGTGGGTACTCAGGACCCTTTAGTAAGTTCAGGTTGTATTTCCATCTGAGATGTGTGGTGGGTTCACCTAGAGATTGAAAATGAGATGTTTGACTGGAATCATGCCTCCCAGCAACTCTGCTAATGGCCCTCTTCATTTGCTTTCTGTTCTCTAGTCTGTTTACGTGATGATGCTCAGGAGCTGGAGGGAGGTGAGTTCAGAGTGACTTTCTGTGTGGGAAGTGAAGTGGGAACAGTTTCAGTTTTCTTGACTTTGCAGATTGTAGTTTCAGAAGGATACTTAGAAGCCATTTTAACTGTCAGGTACTCCATTTGCATTTGCGTTTGGCACAGCTGTGACTGTCCCAATAACAGAGAACACAGCCTGAGGAGGAAAAATGCTTTAGTAACTGGTGATGGAAGGGGGAGCTCTCTTTGTGTAGTAATGCCTTATTTACAAGGAATAATCTGTTGTTCTAAGTTACTAAAACAAATTAGCGTTTCAAGATCAAAGCAGCACCACCAAGATTTATTCCCATTTGAAATAATCTAGAGATGGGCATTCTGTAGCTAGTGTGGGAGCTCCATGCTTTAAGCCACCATCCCTTTTCACCGTCCTTGTGTTTAAATTCTGGTCTCAAGCTCGCTTCATAACCCAGGATAGTTACGTCCAGGTTCCATGAAGGAGAAAAGAGAAAATCAAGGCCAGCCTCAACTTCTAAAGTATACATTTAGAAATACCCAACCACACTTCCACTTGCTGACCAGAGTTTTGTCACATTACCCCGAGAAGTTAAAAGGGAATCTTAAATATTTCTCTCAGATGGTATATTTCTGTCTCTAGGGAGCTTGGAGCTTGTTATTAAGAAGGGGGCAGGTGGCTACTGTGCTAATGCCAGCTGTTTCCCCTGTGGTTGTCCTGCTGTTCCCTTTCCGGGTGTTGGCTCTCCCTCTGTCATCCATCACACAAGCCGCCCGGTACCACAGCGCCCAGTGGTTAACCACGCGTGTCACTTAGTCACAGTTCTGTAATACAGTGCTCATGCCCAAGCAGCAATGCTGTGAAGGTAGAACTCAAATTCTGATTGGTAGTTGGTCAGAAGGGTCTGGCATGTCTCGGTTGCTTATTCTAGAGAATGGATCATCTCCTGAAGCAGGATTGTGTCACGGAAGCCTTGGCTCTTGCGTGGTCTTTTCATGAAGGAAAAGCAAAAGCAGTGGTGGGTAAGTAGGTAAACAGATGCAGTGGGTTTGGAAGTCACTGTAGAGTCTCTCCATACGGGAAATTTACCTAGAGAACAAACCGGAAGCACACCTTGATAAGCTGCTAGTCTGGTGGGTGCGAGGCATTCCCATTACCCAGCCTTTTGATATGAGGCTTGTGGTAGTTGTATGTGGGTTTGGAGGAAAGACCAGGACCCAGGTTTCCTTCCGGAGCTGAGCCCTAACTTTGTTTCATGTTGGACTTTGTTTCTCTGAAGGGCTCTCGGGGGATGTCAGTAAGAGGAAGGCTGTTGTTGCAGATCGGGTAAGCATCTCAATGCTTTTAATATTCACACTGTCTTTGGGGGAGATCAGGCAAATGGCTATCCTCCAGGAAAGAAGTGGGTCAGGCTGGAGTTCCCAGGTATGGTTTGCAGCGCTCGCCTGTGAACACAGCAAAACAGTCGAGTACCAAGAAGGGATATGTGGGGACCCAGGTTCTCAGTGATGTGCCCATCCTCTGCAGGATGGTATCGCTGGGGCATCTACCTCCGGGTTTCCATTTCCTGAGCAACATAGGAGCACTGAGGCCTGGGCTATACAGACACTTATTAGGAAGAATTAGCAAATTAATATCAGGGAATAAGCCACTGAAATCCCAACTGTGTTTCTAGTACAGCAAAAAAGCATGATTCAGTATTAACCATACATGGTCAGTAATGAACAAATGTAGCCATACTCTTTGATTCTGATGCATGGCTGATTTTCTTACAGATGGTAGAAATCCTCTTCCACTATGCAGACCGGGCTCTGAAAAAGTGCCCAGACCAGGGAAAAATCCAAGTGATGGAGCAGCACTTTCAGGTACGCCTCTGCATGAGGGCTCACAAGTAAGCTGCAGATGCCTCACGTGCCTCTTGGCCTTTGTGCACATGATGCTCTCAGCACTCCACCCCAGGCCCTACCCGTGTGACTTTTAGGTTTCGACTAGTAAGCATTCGTTAGCGTTTCAGCATTTGCAGGGAAATCGTACAGGATTAAGTTTTAAAAGAAGTGTCTAGTTAGATAGGAAGAGCCAGGTGAACTACTGCTCACCGCCGTGTGGAGGGAGAGGGTTCGTGTTATGAAGGGACACCTGTGACTTGACACCTTGCTCTGGGTGACACCCTGCTAATGGCTCACACTTATGTCAATTAGGGTAGTTAAGGATCGAGCTGCTAAGGTTTAAATTTAGTTTCTGCAACACCTGTGACTCAGAGATATATAAAATAAATATATGCATGTATATGTATATTATAGCCTATACGATATGCTAATGAAAGATGTTTAGATTATCTCGGAGCTTAATGAAAATGCAAGCCAGGGAAGGGTTTAGAGATATGCATATGTATTAATGTTGGCTTTCCTATTTGCAGTGATCTCAAGTTATATTTGTTGTAAATCTATTTACAACACATTTCTACAGCAGTAGCTCTCCTTTCTCCCTGTATTGTGTGTGTGTATGTGCGTGTGTGTATTTATGTGTATAATTTAGGGTCTTTTACATATAGGGGCAAATTCTTTATTTTTTTAAAGATTCATTTGTAGATTTTATATGTATGAATGTTCTGCCTGCATATATGTACCACGTGCCCATAGAAGTCAGAAGAAGGTGTTGGTCCCTGGAACTGGAGTTACAAAAGGTTGCCAGCTACCATGTAGGTTCAGGGAACTGAACGCATGTCCTCTGCAAGGGCAGGGAGTGCTTTTAACCACTGAGCCATCTCTCCAGCCACATGGGGTATGGAACCACATTCCCTAGCCAATCTAAGGGCACAGATACTGAGTTCCAGGAACAGCAAACTTTTCTAAAAGGAACTAGATGGTAAATTGTAGTGTTTCTAAGTCACAGATGGTTTCTGTTACTCCTCTTCTTCTTCCTCCTCTTCTTGCTAGACATTGAACTGAGGGGCCGACACATACATAGCACACACTGTTCCACTGAGCTGCATGCTCGGTGGACAAAAAGCTCCCACCTCTTTTGTATGTGCCATGGTGTATGTGTAGACTCCAGAACAGTCCTAGAAATTAGTTCCCTCCACCATGCATGTCTGTGGCTCTAGCTCAGGTCACTAGGCCTTCACCTCCTGAGTCATCTTTGTAGTTTATGTGAAAGAAATGAGTTGGGAGGAAACCACATAGCAAAAAGAAAAGAATAATAACCTGTATAAATAAATATTTTTATGGGCCAGTCGAGGTGGCTCAGTGAGTAAAATACTTGAAGTGAAAGCCTGATGACCCGAGTCTGATCTCTAGAGCTCATGGGTTCTGACTCCAAAAAGTTGTCATCTAACACCCACTTGCAAGCTGTGGCACATGAATATGTCTTCTACATCCTGTACACATATGTACACAGACAATAACAAAAAATACATAGTAAAGTGTAGGTAGAAAAGACAAGTTTTAATGTTTTAGTAAGAACATACTTTACCAAGAGGTGGTAAGATGACATTCATTGAAAGAATGACTATTGGAGATTATGTGTTTTATGACAGAGAAAGAGAGAGAAAGTGAGAGCGAGAGAAAGAGAGAGAGAGATGTATTCGGAGACACACATAGTACAGTGTGGGACCAGGCATTCAGCACATGAACTTGTAGGTGAGGCTTCATATTCAAAGTATAACAATTTGTAAATCACAACATCTGCAAATATGGTGGGGTACTTACCCAAAGTTCGGTGCTAGAAGAACCTTCTAAGACTTCAGAGAGGAGAGTAATAAAGTTCAGATTTTTCCTACTAAAGTACTAATGGGTTTCAACAGCCCGACAAACAACTATCTATCCACGTAACCAACCTGCGATCATTGACAAAGATTCACTGAGCAAGTCTGCATGTACCCTCAGATAGCATGTAAAGTGTGTGACTGTCATATTCGTTGAATTCTTACAGTTTCACGAAATGTAGCCATCCTTGTTGTCCTCTTTTCATTTGAGGAAGCTTAGAGGTTAGGTTGCTTTCCATCATAGGGCTGTTGCTGAAGTGGTGAAGCCTGGACTCAGATCTGAATCTTCATGACTTCAAAGGCCAGCTCTAAACAGCCGTTGTAGTGCTGCATTCAGGACAGACAAAACATAGATAAGCAGGAATGAGTTAAGTAGATAGTCATGAGTGATGATTCATGGCTGGCTGGGGCCTAGTACAGTGCTGGCCCCAAATACCAAATCTCAGGTTTTAGCTTCAGTGTTAGGTAAGAGGTAGCTCACACCTATAAACACAGCACATAGGAGGTAGAGGCAGGATGGTGGATCAGAAAGTCAAGTCGTCTTTGGCGATGTAGCAAATTCAGTGCTAACAGGCTACACAGGACCATCTCAAAATTTAAAGTAATTCTAGTTAACACTCGGTCTTTTGGTTTCTAAACATCTAATGCACATTATATGACACACCTTACAAACACTTTGCCTTGATCTGTTTAAAAAAAAAAAACAAAACAAAAACTAAAGCTAGCTACTTCATAAAGAAAAATAGATCCATTCAGCTCATTTTTTTTTCAACTTGAAAGCATAGCAGTGGTGTTTGGTGAGGGCTTTGTGGTAGATGGCATTGGAATGTCAGGGTGTGTTGAGTGTTGAGCAGTGCGTACAGAACAGTATTCCAACGGTTCTGGGCGCAGTTAACCAATCTGCTCTCATAGGCTCCTGTGAGGAAAACATTTATTTCTCTCAGAGACCTAATTAACCTCCCACCAGACTGCATCTCCTAAAAGTTCAACCATCATTCAACATCCCTACATCAGGGACCAGGCTTTGGGCAAGCCGGCTAAGTTTTGACAGAACCATATTAAAGCAATGCATCATTAATGCACATCAGCCACTTAGTTCTTAGGTAGGTGCTGTTAGCACACATCTTTATAAATGACATCGGGCACAGAGAGGTGCAGTAAATCGTCCCAGGTCACCTGGCTAGTAAACAATGAAGGTAGCATTAGAATGGAAGCGTGTGAACTTCGGGGTTTACACCTGCAGGGCTTGAGCAACAGTTCTTTTCATGCGCACAGAACATACGTGGAAAAGCCAAGGTAAATGTTATGTGTTAAGAGAAACTAGAGCTAGAGCCCAGCATATATGCAACATGTTTAGTTTCAGTGTAATCATTTCCATCTTCAGGTCAGGATTAGAACCCCAGCTGTTGCTGGAACACCGAGTCAAGATTAGTAATCTGGGAGTAGCTTTGGATCATATGGATGCCTAAACAACTGTACACAAAGATTTTTTTGGTGGCTTGTTATTAATTCTCTGTTAATGTTCTTTCATAATTTAAAATTTTTTCTGTATGATCAAGTTTATTGCCAGGGTGAAATAGGCAATTTTCAGTATATATTTTTCCATAGTACTGTGTATATGTAGAAGTGGCATTTAATACCCTTATTTCTACTGGAAGAGTGCTGATAACCCAACTACAGACTTGAGAGCGTAAAACCAGATCCAAGCCAAGTTTCTGTAGCTCTTCTGCCCCTTTCTACCAGTACCTAATGTCAAGCTCTAGAATTAGTCTTTACATATGTGCATATGTGTATGCAGTAGGTATGTGTATGTGCATAGCTTCATGCCCAAGTTTTTATTGGTGGTTTAAAGTATTGACGAGCCTGTTAGGTTAGATGGTACTAAGAACCATGATAAAAAATGACGTTGATAAGAACATCCAATCAAAATAACTATGTATAAACATAACAAGTTTAAACATTAGATTTAAATAAGTTTTGTTTACTGGATTCGAAAGATATAGCTAGATGAGTTAAAAAATAAATTTTAAACTTAACATTTATTCAGCCCCCAGTACTTTCCTAACCACCCACCACTCTCGTCAAGTGTCTTCTAGGCAGTTCTCTTTCTGTTTTCATGTGACCGCTGAGTTTAAATAAGGTGGTTCCTGTGTGCATAGGTTATTGACTGGAGGGAATGCCTCCCCTTCCCCCAGCAGCATTAACTACTAATCCTCATTGAAAGTGTGTCCTCATCATTGACGGTTCCGTCTGTCCAGATCTAGTAGCAGAGTCCCTGGTAGAGCCCATGACCTCTTGAGCCATGGGCTCTTGGCCAGGTTTACAGAACCAGAAGTGAATTTCTTCCTCCAGAGTAGCCGGAAATTAACCGGAAGTGGTTGGTTAACTCCTGACCAGTCACAGCACTGTTGTTCCAGGGGCATGTCCTGCTTGACAGGTTGGTAGCACAGGGGGTCCACACCTGAGTAAGGCTAAAGCACTCTTTCCTGTGTCTGGCTCTCACATTCTCTCTGCCCCTTCCCCCTGCGTGATGTCCCCTGAGCCTTGGCGGTGATGACGCAGATGCCTCATTTGGGGGTAAGCACTTCAGTGGCTTACTCTTAGCACGCGGACCAGCTGTGAGTGCTGCAGGAACTACCGCCCACTGCTCAAAGAAGCCTCTCTGACCAGTGCTGAGATGTGAGCAGCACATGTATGCGGGCCACTGGGCACATCTGGCCCCGTGGGCCTGTGTTTCAGCACACAGCATCCCCCTGTAGGTCTGTCTGAGCGGGCTGACATCAGGAGAAGGTGCTGAATGTGGAGAAGCACTTTGCACAGCTCCAACTGGCCGCTGACTGAGACCTGGGCATATTCGGTGCAAGTTTGCTCTTCATGTGGTGATTTTTGAGGCCAGTCTGGCTCCCTAGAAAGATGAAAGGGAGGATTGGGGAGAGCAGGAGGGAAGAGGGGAAGGAGAAAAGGAACTAGGAGATGGTGCATTTCAGTTTGAATGAAGCTGCTGACGAAACAGCTATTGGATTTATGCCTTTCTGTTGTTTGATGTATAGTAATGAAGGGAGGGAGGCTTCTGACTGGGAGGGGCATTTCTCTCTAAGTTTTTTTTATTGTATATTCATTGTGATATTTCCATACATGGATGTGTATGTTATATGTCTTGATTATACCTCTCTTGCCTTCTCTTGCCTCCCTTTCCTTTCTGCTCACCCCTTCTTCCCACCCCACCCTCTTCTACTTGTATGTCTTCTCTCCTGTCTTTCTTTAACTAACTCAAGGGGGCATAGAGGCCGCAGTCCCCTCCCCTCAGCAACAAGTAAGCTGCCCAGGAACCCCCAGGAAGAGGTGGGACCCTCTCTGTGCCAGGACAGAATGCTGGTGGCCCAAATCCTGTGCAGGTCTGTGTACGTAGAGCAGCTGCTGAGTTTTCAAGGCTGCAGTCGCCAGGCTGTGTTCTGAAGACAGAGCTCCACGATGCTCTGCCCTTTCCTCTGGCCCTCACATCCTTATGGTCCTCTTCTGTCATGTACCTTGGAGCAGGTGGCGTAGAAACCCCATTAAGGACTGAGTGCTCGACAGTCACTTGTTCTTGCCACTTGGATAATCTAAGAGCACCTGCAGTAACCCCCACCTATTGCTAAAGCTTCTTCCCCAGGCCTAGGAGCAGCAGTAGTTTTGGCGTCAGCATAGAAGGCAAGTCGACAGGCGCATCATGCCCAGTTAGCAAAACGACAGTAGTAGGTAGCTTCCTCAGGAGCAGACTTCTGACCAGCTTTACTGTACCAGAAGTAAATCCCCTCCTGTGGAGCAGGCCTCAACTCCAGTTAGAAAAACTGCTCATCCCCATAGTTACGACAGTGGGTGCACCTCAACTGCCTGGCCCCTAGTAGAACTCGAGGGCCCACAGCTGAGTAAGGCCATCGATGACCGTTCTCTCCAGCAGCCTGGACAGTACATTCTAGCACTGTGAAATGCCAGCAGGGAGGACACGTCTGCTCAATTCAGCTTTGTTTCTGTCTGGCCTGCAACCAAAGCATCTGGTGTCTTGCATGGTAGGGCCTTACCATCTAATACCCATGGCCAATCAGCAGCAGTGGCCATAGTCTTTAAAAGGGCCTTTCTGGCCAACAGCTCATAAGGACATGGTCCATTCTTGGCACTGAGATTCCCTTCTTCCTTGCTTGCTTTCTGTTTCTCTCTCTCTGTGTGTCTGTCTCTCTCTGTGTACGTCTGTGTTTCTACGTGTGTCTGTTTCTGAGTCTGTGCACATGTGTGGGTGTGTGCATGTGGAAGCTAGAGATTGATACTGGGTGTCTTCTTCAATTGCTCCCTACCTTATTTTTTGAGACAGGGTCTCTCACTCAACCTGGAGCTCAGTGATTTGAGTTGATTGGCTGGGTAGCAATCCCCGGGGATCCTCCTGTCTGTGTCTTTCCAGTGCTGGGGTTACATATATCCTGCCATGCCCAGCTTTTACATGGGTGCTGGGCATTGTACTCAGTTCTCATGCTTGCGTGGCAAGCACTTACCTGTTTAGCCACCTCCCACACCCCTGGGATCCCCTCTGATGGCTTTATGTCCTGGGAGCGGCTTTCTCCATGCACGCACAGTTCTTAGGAGCACTACTTTTTAAAAGGCTTCCTTTGTTGTTGGGTGAGATAATTTGACTTTGTCGGTGTTTACACGGTTTGTTGTACTTTAATCTTTACTACTACTACTTAGAAATCTGAGTTAGAAAAATCAAAGGTGCAAGGCTAGCTTGCCTCAAGAAAAAACAAATTTTAAAAATAAGCTATTATTGGAAACAGAAAAACCAACCTAACTAGTTGAAATGTCAGTAGTGCTAATTTGCATTCTGCCAGCAGGTGGCGCTCTGTGCCTGCTTCCAGCAACCTCATTTTTCTCTTGAAGTATGTAATGCTGTTTAGTAATTGTACCTTTCTCTAAGGGCCAGCCATTGGAAGTCTGAAGGTATTATATTGAATCTGTACTACACAGATTATAGTAATAGAGCCATTTCCACAATATTCATTCTGTCAATCAAGAACATGGCAGACTTCTCCAGTACCTGGTGTTTGATTTCTTTTCTATGTCTGAACATTCTTGTTGTGGAGGCCTTTACCTTCTTGGTTATGTTGACTCCTTTTTTTTCTTCAGTTGTGGATGGAGCATTTGTTCTAACTTCCTTCTCAGCAAATTCATTATTGCTGTATATAACAGCTGATCTTGTCTCCTACAGTTGTATTGGAAGTGTTGTCAGATGTAGCAGTTTTCTGGTGGACTTGACAAAGTCTGTTATCTACATCATCTTCCAGATAGGAATAGCCTGCTGTCTTCCCTAGTCTGCAGTCTTTCCTTTTGCTCCTGTGTTCATCAGGGAAATTGTTGTTGTCTTTTGTGTTTTGTTTTGCTTGTGTGTGATGTGTACATGTGTCCTTCTTTGCTGTTGGAAACACCAACTTCTCAGAATGACTTCCGCAGTTAGTGAAACAGTTTCAGAAGTCTTGGAAGATGTTCCTTAGCAGCTTGGTAGGATTCAGACTGATGCCTTGTGGGCTGGAGCTTGTGGGGAACTTTTCACCACAGTTTGATTCGCATTGCTCCTTATAGGTCTGTGTAAATTGATAGTAGCATCTGGCCTTAATTGGGACAGGTTGTACACACTTAGAAATGAACACATTTCTTCAGGCGTTTCTACTTTAGAGAGTATACATTTTCGAAGTGGTCCATAGTGATCTTTTGTATTTCATTGGTAACAGCTCTTTTTCGTCTGTAATTTCATAAATTTGGTTATTGTTTGTCTTGGTTTTGGTTGGTTTGGCTAGGGAATTGTAAATCTTATAAATATTTTTTCAAAGAACTGGCTGTGGTTGATTTTGTATTTCATTCTTTTTGGATTTTGTTTTGTTTTTGTTTTTGTTTTTTTTTTTTGTTTTTTTTTTTTTGAGACAGGGTTTCTCTGTGTAGCCCTAGCTGTCCTGGATTCACTTTGTAGACCAGGCTGGCCTCAACTCACAGCAATCCACCTGCCTCTGCCTCCCTAAGTGCTAGGATTACAGGTGTGCACCACCATGACCTGCTTATATTCTATTCGTTTACTCTCTGTTCATTAATTTCTGCCTCAATCGTTATTATGTCTTGTTGTCTCCTTACTTGGTTTTGGTGGCTTTTTACTGTTGTAGAACCTTGGGGTGTATTGCTCAGTTGCTTACTTTGCAATCTCTCTGAGTTTTGGTGTCAGTGTGCTTGGCTGGTAGAGTGTGTCGTCATTTCCATTTGATTCTAGCAGGTTTTGACTTCCCTCTCCAGTTTCTTCAGTGGACCACTGTTCCCTTAGCAGTGTTGTTCAGTCTTCACGTATTTACGTCCTTTCTGAGCTCTCTCTTGTTGTCGAATCCTGGTTTCCCTTGTGGTCCGATAAGAAACAAAGAATTATTTTAATTAAAAATATTTTTAATTACATTTATTTATTTGTTTGCTTGCTTGTGTGTAGTCAGGGTGGGTCTGCATGTGCATGTGTGCCACAGTGCATGTGTGGAGGTCAGAGGACAACACAGTGGATCCAAGGAGTTGGTGCCTATTTGCCTTAGTTGTCATTAGCTGTTCCCTTTCTTTACGCGTTTCTCTCTTTTTGTCTCTAATGACTAGCTTTGGTTTGCTATCTGCTCTGTCAGATGTGGAAACCATTAAGCCAGCTTGCTTATAGCTTCCATTTGCTTGGTATGTTGCTTTCTGCCCTCTGACTCCCAGGTTTTAGCCTTCTTTGCTAGTTGCATGGGTCATTGGAGACAACATACACTGTTTTTATGTCTCTGTGCCTATGTGTGTGGTGCATGTGCCTTGTGCATGTGTGGGCATGTATGCGTTTCTGGGTGAAGGCCTAGGCTTGATGTGGGGAGTCTTCCTGGTCTTCCATCTTGCTCATGGAGGCAGGATCTCTCAGTTGAGCCTGAAGATCACTGATGTGGCTATCTTGGCTTTAATGTTCGATTACAACTGGGCTACCACGCCCATAAGCCTTGGCAAGGGTTTTAAGGATCCAGGCCTCACAGTTGGGTGGCCAGTGTTTTAAGTACTGAACCATCTCCCCAGCCCTAGATCTTGTCTTTATTTTTGTTTATTTATTTAACCTAGCCTCTTTCTCTGAGTCTTAATTGGTTAGGTAAGGCCTTTTGCATATAAGATTATTGTTGAGGTGGGCTTTGCTGTTTCCTATGGTTTTGTTGGTGGTTGTATTTGGGTGAATTACTGGTAGTTTTTTTCTTTCTCATTTGTTTGCTGGTTGAGTCCATCCTTGCTGTGCTCTATTATCTGTTTTTCTTACGAAATGCATTCTCTCCTGTGTGCTTTTGGGGGAAACAATTTTTCTCATTTTCCACAGTGCTGGCTCAGTTATCATGAATTGCCTTAATTTGTTCTGGAAGCACTCATTTCTCCATCAGTTTTAAGAGAGAACTTGGCTTCATGTAGCAGTCTTAGTTAACAGTTACTCTTCAGTGCTTGAAATATATAGACATGTTTTCTTGGCTCTCAGTGTTGGTGACAGATCGGATGTCACTCTGATGTTTGATTATATGTCATTTGGAGCGTTTCCCTTACAGCATTTGGTATTGTTTCTCTGTATTTTTGACATTTTGCTGTCACAGCTAGGTTCTTGTATGGTCACATCGAAATGTCTTTCAGGATTGCAGGTTCTCCTCAGAGTCCTCACTCTGAGTAAGAAGGTTTTCCTGTTGTGACCTCTGACCTCTGTCCAGTAAAGTGTGGACTCACACATGTGATGCTCTTCTGCCTAGTTTCTAGGCCATTTGGGTGTAGGTATGCTGTCTGGGGGACGAAAACCTACCATTGCAAGCTGAGGCTGTTAGGTCCCCTGCCATAATAAGCCACTATTTGAAAAAGGCCAGAATTATGAATTACCCCTTACTTGATATGAGACAATACATGATGAACTCAGAAATATGAAACTGAGAAGCTAAAGCAACTATACAGTTAGTTTAGAACATGATGGCAAAAACACAGTTAACTTAATCACCTGAAGCACCACCAGGACTTAATGTATTTTCAATTTGATACCTATTGTTTATTTTAATGCTGTTGTAAACTCTTTACAGTCTTATAGATAAAACTATATTTAAATGGAAATTTTTACTTGACTATTTTTTCATGTAATATATTGAATTTAATATAATTTCTTAATTGCTTTTCTCTCTCTCCAATTGCCTTCTCCTTCTGTTATATAAGTACAATACGTACCTAAAATAGATTTAAACTTTTTTTGGTGGGGGGGGCTGGATAGATGACTCAGGAGTTAAGGGCATAGGCTGTTCTTCCAGTGGACTGGAGTTTGATTTCCAGAACCCACATGGCAGTGCACATAGGTCTGTAAATTCACCTCTAGTTGATCCAACACCCTCTTCTGGCCTCTCTGGGCTACACGCATGTGGTGCATAGATATACATGCAGGCAAAACAACCATGCACATAAAGCAAAACTAAAATCTAAAAAGAAGCTTCCCTCCCTACATTTGAGATGAATTCACAGGAGATATTGGGTCAAAGTGTTTATTCCTGAGACTGCTGGGACAGAGTGCCACCTTCTTGCCAGCACGCTCGGAGTTGCGTCACACCGCAGTCACACAGCAAAGCTGACCTTTGCTTTCCCAGTGGGCTGTGGGTCAGGGCTGACGCTCCTTCTGCTTTCTTCCAGGACACCGTCCCAGTCATAGTGGACTACTGCCTTCTGCTCCAGCGAAAGTGAGTAGCCGTTGCCTGTCTTGCTTCAGTCACTTGAAGCCAGTGGTGTCTTGCTTAGGAATTTTATGCACTTAACTAGAATTTTTCCAAATTTGTACACACTTCATTCTTGAATGCATCGTCATGTGATAAGCTTAACTTTCCCCAAACAGAAGTGTGTGGCTTATCGTCGTTGTGCTCGTGTGTAACAGTAATGGAGGGGAAGCATCACCTAGGGTGATGGGCGCTCATGGACCATGACTTGCCACAGCACCCTACCCCATTTAAGAGGAGCTAGGTACACTTTGCTCATTCACCTTCGGAATTCTTTTCAGAGCCCTTTTTTATTATTATTTAAAATCAACATCAGTGTAAAACTCTAGATTAGATGTTGTAGATTTACCTCCAGCTTGTGCTAGTTCATAGTCATTGACACTCATGGTAATGGCCAAGCACCTCGTGGTCTCTTATATTAGTGCCTCTTATATTACTGTTGTAGCACCTTATTAACACGTTAGCATACTCACCTTCATTTCATAGATGATGTTCCACAGGCAGCAAGTGACTAAGAAACTTGTCGGATTCATACGGCAGCTTTTGGGGCAAAGGAGGGATTGTCAGCACAGGAGTCTAGCTCATGTGTCCTTGGTCTTGGCCATAGCTAAGGCCACTTTCTAAGTTGTAAAGATTGTATGTGTGTCTGTAATTCGTGCACAGCTATCATTTATCCCCGTTTCACACTCACTTCCTTGTTAGTTATGCTTTTAATTTTTAAAATAATCTTAGTAGTTTTATGTTTATATGTCTTCATTCACTTAACTCATATTTCATATGCCAGCTTTGTTTCCAGAACAGTGGATGTAAGTCTGGAGGCTTTCTAATGGTATTTAATAAATATTGTAGTTCACTTAGCTCTTCACATTTAGAGTTCCAGTTACAGTAGGACATGCTTCTCATACTAAAGAAGTATGGCGCTTGCTGCAAAACCGCTCTTTAATACTTGATGGTTGAATGAAAGAGGTGACTTGTGCTCATATCTGGATTTCTGAGAGCTCTTGCAGTGACACAAAATTAAAATGAAGAACAATATGGGTTGAAAAAATTCTGTCAAAAACATTTTATTTTATCCCTCCAAAATGTTCTGTAAGTAAACATTTCTTCCTTCCTTCCTTTCTTTTTCTTTTTTTCCCCCCTTTGGTAAACATTTCTTATATGTGTGATTTCAAAAGAAAACTATTCTCCAATCTGTCAACTGGCCTGGGTCAGCAATTTCTCATTAAGCCAGACATGTAGCAGAAGATGGAATTCTTTCTCATTAGGGTCCATTTATTATCTTTTTGTTTTTGTCAGCCCCTTTCCATTAGTTTTCCTTCTGATACCTCAGAATGTTTCCTTCTGGGCTGTGCCCGGGTTAAGTGCAGTGTTTGTCACTGGGAATTTTGAAAGAGTACCCAGTCATAGATTATTCTGATACTTTTAGTAGCTTTCCCTCTCTCTTCCTTCTCATGGGCACAAGCTCCTCCTTCTCTGCTGTGTTTCCCAGGTCTGAAAACTAGATTGTGTTGGTCCAGCTTCTGCTTGCGAGGGTCCATAGTCTTTGCTTTTTTCCACTTCTGGTCCCATGTTCACTTTTTAAGTTCTAGTGACCACAGGAGGGCCAGGACAGTGTGACCACAGGAGGCTATGCAGGCTTTGCATCCCTGGTCGCCCCTCCCCCGCTTTGCTTCTAGATTTGGATTCTTCCCATCTGGCTTTCTTTTTCACCAGACTATTGAGATCCTGTCTGTAGTCCTGGCCTTAGGGGGAAGGATAGAATAAGCTATTTGATCAACATTGATTCTTTATTCCTAGATCATATGTCTGTTAGGTCCCTTTCATTTTAGACATGTAGTAATTAAAGTATTAGATGTGAATACGTAATGTTTAATTAAATAAGTGAAATCAGTCAGGTTGCCACAGATAGTCAAGTTTACAGGGGTCCGTAGTTTAGGCTTGCTTGAACAGAGGATTGTTAAATGTGTGTAACTTCTCTTCCTGTATTTTCCTTCTTAAACTTGTGTTCTCCTTATACCCCTGTCTTCCACTTGCTCTGCATTTAGTCTTTGTTCTTCATTCCCAAATTTGAAAAGGACTGATGCCATTGAGATTCTCCTTATGAGCAAATTGTGTACAGTGTAAATATCATTTTAACTCTTCACAGCTTTAAACATCATGTAAAAATGAGCACAATATTTGAGTTACATTTCAGTAAACTATAAAGGTGCTGGTCACATTGAGTTTCCATCACCATGGAAAGTATCCAAAGCGATTAGACTCAAATGACTGTCACATGGTATCCTGAGCCCGAAGTATCTCAGTGAGCCCAAGTGGACACAAGTCGGCCTCGGCTGTTCAGCTGTGGCTCAGTCACTTAGTGTATTGGCGAGTGCTGCTCCACACTGCCTACTTCTCTTTGCCCTCAGGGTTTGCAGTTATCATCAGATAAGCTCTTCACATTAAAAACATTTATAAAACTGATCATGTATAAGATGAGGTTAGCCATTTCTTTTTGTTTGTAGTAAAATATAAGTTCTCCAAAATATCTATTAATAGAGTATTAGTAAAGGTGATGTCTTTCGAATGACCTCATCTATTATTCATAGTAGACTTTGTGTTACAGGAGGTGAAGCTGAAAATAGTACACAGAAGGCTGAAGTTAGCCCTTCTAGAAAACCCGTCAGCTCCCCAGAGCATAAAGCGTAAATATAGAAGCAGAGTGTGCTGTACCTGCCTCTTGTTTTCCCGTTCTGTTGCTTAACACATTTTCTCCCAGAATAAGCGCATGCTGTAGAATTTTTTTTTCCTTTTATTTTGAGGTAGTGATACCGATAGGAGCTGCTGAGTCTGTTTTGTTTTTTTTTTT
>NW_026596064.1:1925429-1939607 GCF_907164565.1 Psammomys obesus
AAAAAAAAGAACCAGAGATTCAGACCAAGATTACATAACGGTGAGTGGGGCTGGGAAAGAGGAGAGCCCAGACATAACAGCTTAGAATGACTAGGAAAAGCATTGTATCTTAACATGACTCATATTCTGTAGTTATTCAGAAATACTTGATGATGCCAGAGGGTACTCACAATACAACATCAAGCAAAACAGAGATGTGGGATGATCAGATTGTGTACACCAAGAGATGCATCCTCTTCCGTTCTTTCCGAAACAAGGCTGAGGCAAGGCCTGCCAAGGGTCAGCCATCTCGGGATGGGTGGATTGCAGTTTGGAGGTTTTGAGGAGGTCCAAAAAACACTTAATGTTTGGGGGTTATGCATAATAAATAAGTGGCTTGGCGTACCTTCTATGAAAAGTAGTAGAGAGAACTTGGGTATCTAATTAGCTGTAATTTAGCAGTAATGGCTTTATTAGGGGAAAACATACTGAAATCTGTTTGTCTCCAAAACTGGGGGATGTAGTTGGTTTGGTTTGAATAAAGAGGCAGCAAAATATGGGTGCTGAAGGATTGCTGTACAGATTCTGGTATTCTTAGATGTGTTGATTTTTATTCAGTGGATATATCGGAGAGAGAGTTGTTGTTTAAATAGAAAGAAGCTTCTAAGAGGAGAAGTGATTTAAA
The DNA here is from genome assembly GCF_907164565.1 of Psammomys obesus. NCBI lineage: Eukaryota > Metazoa > Chordata > Mammalia > Rodentia > Muridae > Psammomys > Psammomys obesus. Next base: position 1,926,094 of record NW_026596064.1, read on the forward strand.
AAAAAAGTTAGAGTAGACTTGCAAAGAAAATGGTCATAGAAGAGACTTGGGTCACCTCCATTTCCAAAAGTTGGAGCTGTCTACAGAGAAATAGATTAAGCCTCTTTTAGAGACGGCTCACAGAACAGTGTGTTGTGACTGTTAGTGCCTAGGTTAGCCGTGGGGGCTCATACCTGCAAACCTGACACTCAGGAGGATTGCAGGTTTGGCGCCAGCCGGGGCTACAGAGTGAGGTGCTGTCCCAGGGGAAACACCACCACCATAGCAAACACTTAAAGTGGTGTTAAAGTACCAAGAAGCATAACAATTAACACTTTTTCTGAATAGGACCCAATTTATGGAAAAGGAAAACTTGGAGAAATCCAGGGCCTTATTCTGGGGATGCTGGACACCTTTAATTACGAGCAGGTGAGTAAGCTGCCTGCATCCATGTCTGTCTTAGGATAGAAAAATAATGTATGTTTCTTTTCTATTCTTTTCTTATGTTTGAACATTTTTGTCTTTGAAAATTATTACTTACTAAAATAAGGTAGATTGAGATACATATGTACCTTTCTCTACTTTTAAGTTTCTTGTGAACTTAACTTATACTTCCCAGACAGAGAGAGAGAGAGAGAGAGAGAGAGAGAGAGAATATTGAAGTACATCTTACTTATTTTTTGATTCATTGGCAATCAGACCAGTATTTTATTTTCAAAATGGAAGTATTATAAACTTGCTAGGTAAATGATTAAGTAAAAGATTCTTTAATCCAAGACTGGAGAGGTGGCTCAGAGGTTAAGAGCACTGGCTGCTCTTCCAGAGGTCATGATTTCAATTCCCAGCAACCACATGGTGGCTCACAACCATCTGAAATAAAATCTGGTGCCCTCTTCTGGCATGCAGGTGTTCATGCAAACACACATTGGATACATAATAAATAAATAGACCTTTAAAAAAATTCTTTAATCCATAAAAGGGGTAAGTATAATTACAGAAAATAGTAAGGTAAAATTAAGTATTCTGAAACATTATTGCTACTAACTAGAAATAGTCATTATTCTTTTCTTAACTCAAAGTTGTTTTTATAGCTTTTAAAACCAGTGAGAGCCACTTTGACTTTGTTCATATTTTCCCTGGAGAAAGGACCAGGTGCTGTGTATGTGTGTTGATACAGTCTCTGCTTTCTATTAAGAAAGACAAAAGGGCTGAGAAAGAAATTAGGGAAACAACACCCTTCACAATAGCCACAAATGATATAAAGTACCTTGGTGTACCCCTAACCAAGCAAGTCAAAGACTTGTATGAAAAAAATTTCAAGTCTCTGAAGAAAGAATTAGAAGAAGATATCAGAATATGGAAAGATCTCCCATGCTCATGGCTTGGCAGGATTAACATAGTAAAAATGGCCATCTTACCAAAAGCAATCTACAGATTCAGTGCAATTCCCATCAAATTACCAACACAGTTCTTTACAGACCTGGAAAGAAAAATTCTCAACTTCATATGGAATAACAAGAAACAAGAATTGCTAAAACAATTCTCTACAATAAAAGATCTTCCGGAGGTATCTCTATCCCTGATCTTAAGCTGTACTCTAGAACAACAGTAATAAAAACTGCATGGTACTGGCATAGAGACAGAATGGTGGATCAATGGAACCGAACAGAAGACCCAGAAATAAACCCACACACTTATGGACATCTGATCTTTGACAAAGATGCCAAAACCATACAATGGAAAAAAGATAGCATCTTCAACAAATGGTACTGGTCTAACTGGATGTCTACGTGTAGAAAAATGCAAATAGATCCATACTTATCACCCTGCACAAAACTAAAGTCCAAGTGGATCAAAGACCTCAACATGAAACCAGACACATTAAATTGGTTAGAAGAAAAAGTGGGGAAGAGCCTAGAACTCATTGGTACAGGAGACAACTTCCTGAACAGAATATCAACAGCACAGGCTCTAAGAACAACAATCAATAAATGGGACTTCATGAGACTGAAAAGCTTCTGTAAAGCAAAGGACACCGTCATCAAAACAAAACGAATGCCTACAGATTGGGAAAGAATCTTCACCAACCCTTTATCTGACAGAGGGCTAATATCCAGTATATATAAAGAACTAAAGAAGCTAAAAAGCAACAAACCAAGTAATCCAGTTAAAAAATGGGGAACAGAGCTAAACAGAGAATTCTCGATAGAGGAATATCAAATGGCAGAGAAACACTTAAATGTTCAACCTCATTAGCCATTAGGGACATGCAAATCAAAACGACCCTGAGATTTCACATTACACCCATCAGAATAGCCAAGATCAAAAACTCAAGTGACAACACATGCTGGAGAGGTTGTGGAGAAAGGGGAGCCCTCCTCCACTGCTGGTGGGAATGTAAACTTGTACAACCACTCTGGAAAACAATCTGGCACTTCCTCAGACAACAAGGAATAGCGCTTCCTCAAGATCCAGTTATACCACTCCTAGGCATATATCCAAAAGAGGCCCAAGTACACAATAAGAACATTTGCTCAACCATATTTATAGCAGCTTTATTTGTAATAGCCAGAAGCTGGAAACTGCCCAGATGCCCCTCAACTGAAGAATGGATGCAGAAACTGGTACATCTACACAATGGAATATTACTCAGCAATGAAAAATAAGGAAATCATGAAATTTGCAGGTAAATGGTGGTAACTGGAAAGGATCATCCTGAGTGAGCTGTCCCAGAAGCAGAAAGACACACATGGTATATATTCACTCATATAGACATATAATATAGGATAAACCTACTAAAATCTGTACATGTAAAGAAACTAATCAAGAGGGAGGACCCTGACTAAAATGCTCAATCCCCATCCCGAAAGGCAAAGAGGATGGACATCAGAAGAAGAAGAAAACAGGAAACAAGTTAGGAACCTGCCACAGAGGATCCCTGAAAGGCTCTGCCCTGCGGATTATCAAAGCAGATGCTGAGACTTAGGGCCAACTGTTGGGCAGAGTGCAGGGAATCTTATGAAAGAAGTGGGAAATAGTAAGATCTGGAGAGGGCAGGAACTCCACAGGAGTTCAGCAACAGAACCAGAAAATTTGAGCACAGAGGTCTTTCCTGAGACTCATACTCCAACCAAGTACCATGCATGGAAATAACCTAGAACCCCTGCACACTTGTAGCCCATGGCAGTTCAGTGTCCAGGTGGGTTACATAGTAATGGGAAGAGGGACTGCCTCTGACATAAACTGATTGGCCTGCTCTTTGATCACCTCCCCCTGAAGGGGGAGCAGCCTTACCAGGCCACAGAAGATGACAATGCAGCCATTCCTGATGAGATCTGATAGACTAAGATCAGAAGGAAGGAGAAGGGGATCTCCCCTATCAGTGGACTTGGGGAGGGGCCTTGCGTAAAGAAGGGGGAGTGGGGTTGGGAGGGGAGGAGGGAGGAGTTTATGGGGGGATACAAAGTGAATAACATGTAATTAATAAAAGTTAAAAAAAGACACTATTCCCAAAACATACACAAGAGAAAAGTATTTGATAAACAAAACCTGAAGAAAAATAAAAAAAATAAAAAGAATTTACGAGTGAGAAGAAGAAAAATTGAGAGGCAGAGTTTTTTAAAATGTCCTTAAGAATTAAAGTTTTTCATTGCTGAGTAATATTCCATTGTGTAGATGTACCACAATTTCTGCATCCATTCTTCAGTTGAGGGGCATCTGGGCAGTTTCCAGCTTCTGGCTATTACAAATAAAGCTGCTATAAACATAGTTGAGCAAATGTTCTTATTGTGTACTTGAGCCTCTTTTGGATATATGCCTAGGTATAGCTGGATCTTGAGGAAGCGCTATTCCTTGTTGTCTGAGGAAGCGCCAGATTGATTTCCAGAGTGGTTGTACAAGTTTACATTCCCACCAGCAGTGGAGGAGGGTTCCTCTTTCTCCATAACCTCTCCAGCATGTGTTGTCACTTGAGGTTTTGATCTTGGCAAGGAAATCATGAAATTTGCAGGTAAATGGTGGGAACTGGAAGGGATCATCCTGAGTGAGCTATCCCAGAGCAGAAAGACACACAGTATATACTCACTCATATAGACATATAATATAGGATAAACCTACTAAAATCTGTATACCTGAAGAAACTAATCAAGAGGGAGGACCCTGACTAAAATGTCCAATCCCCATCCCGAAAGGCAAAGAGGATGGACATCAGAAGAAGAAGAAAACAGGAAACAAGTTAGGAACCTGCCACAGAGGACCTCTGAAAGGCTCTGCCCTGCATACTATCAAAGCAGATGCTGAGTCTTATGGCCAAACTTTGGGCAGAGTGCAGGGAATCTTATGAAAGAAGTGGGAAATAACAGTAAGATCTGGAGAGGACAGGAGGTCCACAAGGAGAGCAACAGAACCAAAAAAATTTGAGCACAGGGGTCTTTCCTGAGACTCATACTCCAACTAAGTACCATGCATGGAGATAACCTAGAACCCCTGCACAGATGTAGCCCATGGCAGTTCAGTGTCCAAGTAGGTTCCATAGTAATGGGAAGAGGGACTGCTTCTGACATGAACTGATTGTCCTGCTCTTTGATCAACTCCCCCTGAGGGGGGAGCAGCCTTACTAGGCCACAGAGGAAGACAATGCAGCCACTCCTGATGAGACCTAACAGATTAGGATCAGAAGGAAGAAAAAGAACCCCCCCACACCAGTGGAGTTGGGGAGGGGCGTGTGTGGAGAAGGGGAAGAAAGGGATTGGGAGGGGAAGAGGGAAGGAACTAGAGGGGGGATACAAAGTAAATAAAGTGTAATTAAAACTAAAATAAAATAAAATAAAATAAAGAATTAAAGTCTTGCCCCAGATGGCACAGAGAGACTCAATGCCCCCACAGATACAGACCCTGAGAAGGTGGGGAGGGAGGAGCTGAGCACAGCAGACTCATTGTAGAGCCTAGAAAAGGAGAGAAGATAAAGCTAATTGGAAGAAATTAGCATGCCTTGACAACTAAGTAGAAGTTTTGCATTTGAGTTAAAGTTGAAGAGTTAAACTGTAGAACAAAGAGGTGAGCTTCGCCAGCTCTGTCTTTCCCTGACTGGATGTCTCAATGGTCTGTGTGAAGGTTGAGAACTGATAGAGCATGAGAGCACTTTACAAGCATAAGGCAGCCCCAAAGTGACCCAGTGTGCATCTTCGAAATGTCTTAATGACAGATGGCAGGGGCTTGAGCAGCTTCCAATGACTTTTAAGTGCTGATCAGAAAATGAGATCTTTGCCCAAGGGAGATGAACACTGAGTAATGACCATTAGCTCCCCACCGAGCGGCTATCTGAAACACTGCCATGCAGCAGTTTGAGCAAGAGGCCAGGGATTGAGGCTGTTCTTCTCACAGCTGTCAGCCGTGGAGAGAGAAGTTATAAATGCACTGAATAGATTTGGCCTTACCGAGTTATCTGAAAGCTCCTGTACTGAGTTAAGCCACAGAAGGACCACACACATTGCTTGAGCATTTTAATGTCTACATCATTGTCACTGCACGGGAAGGGCCCCTGCTTGAGTGTATGAGTTTGTATACTTGTCTCACCTTCTGTAGAGTGCTCTAATTTTGGTTGTGATGTGTTTCATTAATCCTGTCTTTCATTTGAACCCTTTCTCCTTTGACCTTTCTTAGACCTTGCTAGAAACAACAACCAACCTTCTGAACCAAGATCTCCATTGGTCACTGTGTAACCTGAGAGCTTCGGTCTCCAGAGGGCTCAATCCCAAACAGGATTACTGTTCCATATGTTTACAGCAGTACAAAAGACGCCAGGAAATGGCCGATGAAATTATCGTCTTTAGGTAAGGAGTGCAAACTCTCTTGGTAGCAGCAAAGCAAAGCTGTGACCACGCAGCCCCAGTCAGTGATAAAGCAGTGGACCAGACAGCCAGAGTTCGTTCGCCACGGCCTTCACAGTCTGCACGGGATGGGGGGGGGGGGGGGACTAAGGGTCTCAGACATCCTCTAAGTCAGAGTGAAGATGAAAATAAGTACAAGGTAGCAGAACGAGAGGATGATGTGTTGTCAGACAACACTCAGACACATAAATGAATGCATGAGTGAATGAATGAATGCAGGCTGAACAAGTATGCAGTAAAACACCAATACACTAAACAAACAAATAACTAAAAGACAGCAGGCTGAACAAGCCATGAGAAACAAGCCAGTAATTAGTGTCCTCAGTGGCTTCTGCTTCAGTCCCTGCCTTGAGTTCCTGCCCTGCTTTACCTCACTGATGGTGACATGAGAGTTGTAAGCTGAGATAAACGCTTTCTTCCCAGGTTGCTTTTAGTCATAGTCTTAGTTACTTTTTTATTTCTGTGATAAGACAGCACAACTAAGGCAACTTATTAAAGAAAGAATTTATGGGGGGGGGGGTGCTTACAGTTTCAGAGGGTGAGTCCTTGTTGCGCAGGGCAGGAGCATAGTGGCAGGCAGGCAGGCATGGTGCTGGAGTGGCCAAATGCTTAACCTGATCCACAAGTAAGAGGCAAAGAGAGCTACTGGGGCCTTGGAAATCTTAGAGCCCACTCAGAGTAACACATCTTCTACAAGGCTGCTCTCCCTAATCCTTCCTAAACAGTTCCACCAACTGGGGACCAAGCATTCAAATAGATGAGCCTATGGAGGCCATTTTCATTCAAACCATCACAGTCATGGTGTTTTATCACTGCAATAGAAACCCTGAGAAAGACACTACTGTGTACCAGATCTGTTCATCAGGATGAGGAGCAGCCTGAGCACAGGGATGAAACTTGAAACAGTGATGGCTACTATGGAAAAAAGGATAAAACACGCAGAGACATACAGAAGCTTAGGGGTGTTCTATACAGCATTGTTAAGATGCTATATAAAATGGCATATATGCTATATGAAACGACTTGTGGACAGACAACTTTGAAACGTAATTAAAATGTAATTACTTATTACATTTAATAAAAATAAAAGGGCATACAGGGAAGGGGCTATTAGTAGCTACTAATTTATAGGAAACAGATGGGGCGTGCCTCCCTGTTTAAATCATGTTTGAGTGATTTTAAGATGTAAGGAAGTGTCTGACTAATTTGTAGGGTGTGTTCTGCCAGATGTTGGGGATATGGAGGCTGTCAGACAGTGTCCTTACTGGCATACTTCAGGGGCAGTGAGTGGGTAGCACAGCAGGTCTTGACAGTGAGGAGAAAATGACTGAAGAGGTACCGAGGAAAAACAAAAGCTAAGCAGGCAGGAATATTGGGTTCTTGTACAAAGTTGGACTTTGTTCTGAGAAGGCAGTGGGTGGTTTTGAGGGTAGAAGTGCTATTTTATGGGTCAGTGGTTACTGTGTTGAGAATAGACTCTGGAGGGTCAAGGAAAGAAGCAAAATGGACAGTAAGGCTACTTCAGTAACCCAGATGTGAAATGGCCCAATGCAGTCGATTGCAAAGAACTCAGAAGTGGAAATTCTGGCTATCATGTGAAGGCAGAACTATCATGTGATCGGATTTGCCTATAGATGTGCTTATCGTGTGCAAGGCAGAAAACAGTCCAGGGTGACTCCAAAGTTCCATCTGAGAAACTGGAAGAACATACTTGCTATTTTTGAGATGCAGAATGTTAGATAAAAGAATGCGATGGAAATAGAGTTGGTGGAAGTCAGAAACTTGGGCTTGGGTGTGTGAAATTAAGACTTCTATTGGATACTCAGGGTGGAGTTCTCAAGGAGACAGACAGTTAGCTAGGAGTGATGGAAAGATCGCTGGGAGTCAGGAGCCTATGGCATTTTAAAAGTTAGGAAGTAGAAATTATCACTGAAGGAGCAGGACTAGGTGGAGGAAAGACAAATGTACGAGAAGAAACAGCATCGAGAAGGGAAACTAGACAAGAGGAGAGAAAAGGACTGCCTTCTAGACTTATCCAGTGTTTCTGCTTAGAGAAGGGGGGATCCAGAAATGACCACCGAGAGGCATCCTTGGTAGCCAGCCTCTGGGATGTAGAGCGTGGCACTTTGCTGGTGTTTCAGGTCAGTGTGCCTTGAATATGGTCCATGGCATGATATTATCATGATATTATCAGGCTACTTAAACAACTATTTCTCTCATTAAAAAAAAAAAAAAAACTACCTGAAAATAACTATGAAATTGCTGTAGTTTGAGAATGAACACTCTCAGCTCAGCTTCTGCAGTCTAGAAGCATGCCCACTCACAACTTAAGAATTCAAGTAGGAGAGAGACTAGGTTCTTGAAAAGGGAGGACCTCAATGAGCACATGCCCTTGTCTGACTCTTGTCCCTGAATAGCCAGCCACTAGTTCATTTGAGGTACCACATACGAGGGTACTCTGTCATAGTTCATGGTTATGGGTCTTATACCAAGGAAAAGTACAAACTTTTTGTCTTCATGTTATAGCTGTGGCCATTTGTATCATTCGTTCTGTCTACAAAGCAAGGAATGCACCCTAGAAATTGAGGGTCAAACAAGATGGACATGTTACAAGTGCAGCTCAAGTAACAAAGCTGGCAAACTCAGTGAGAATCCTTCTGAAAGCAAGAAGGGGCGGATAACCTCATCCCAGGTAAGGCTTGTTTTGGAGCTGCTGTGACCTTCCTTTGCTAGTCTGGTAGGTATTGCCTATTCTGTCAGGTCCCCCAGCCTCCTGACGGATACCAAATTGTGCAGCGTCTCTTGCTTACTGCTGCTCAGAGCTTGTCACCTCTGATCAGCACCGACAACCTGATGAAACCTGTTCTGCTTTTGAAGCATGGGGCCCAGGTCAGCGGCAGAGAAGACAGGCACCCTGTCAGGGACCTCTGACAGAGTGGCAGGCAGCGAAGGTAGTGAGCGCATGCCAATACTGATAAGCACTTACTCGGCAAGAGGCCAGAGTCACCACTCGGTTGGAGCTGGTGCCGGACAAGGCGTTGTTGCTTATATGCTTGGCGCATGTCTCCTTTCCTTAAAGAACTTGGTGCATAGTGTTCATCTCAGAAATGTTCTGTTGCCCATGGAGACTGAGGGATCTTATCCGTTACGAAGAGGCTGTGGGGCAGGATGCTCTCTGTTGCTCCCAGGTTTGAGGACACACAACCTGACAACAGGAGGGGTTAAGTGAGAGGTTATCAGGACTGCGCTTGACCGTTGAACTGACACAGTTGCTGCTGCTTGTCCTTTCCTCAGTGCCACACAAGCCCCAGTTGACCCCATTTCTATGTCACTGTTTTATCCATTTTACAGGAGCACGGAAACAAAGTCATGGGCTCCTCTCCCAGATAATTATTTATCATATCTGTACTCCAGTGATAGGAATTCTGATTTTGTCTTTAATATCTGTGTTTGCCCGGTCTTTAATTGAACAGTATGTCAGTATCTAACTGTGCCAGATGTGAATGAAATAGTATATAGGTAAGATAAACATAATTGTGTCTTGGCGATTTATAGCCATGAAGTTACAAGCAGAGTTTGAATAACTGTTCTCAAGTCTTTATGTGATCCCTTCCGAACTCTAGTTCTTTCAGTTATCTGGACATCGGCTGCCTGCCCAGGAAGTCAGTGCCCTAACTTCCCAGAGTTTGATGGTCAGTCCCGTAAGACTGTCCCCATGCCATACACAGTCCCACTACTATCCTAGGACAAGGTTGAAGACAGCTGAGCAAGGCAGGTCCTGTGCCCTCTGTCTGAGCCCACCGTTGTCCCAGCACCTTCAACACCTTCACCAATCCAGAAGCTCTGAAAGCCTGTCATTTTCCAGTTTCATTGTGTAGTCGTGGTTCATTAAATCCTTGTAAATTCTGTGAGCGAGCTCAGTCTTCAGGGTCCTCCCCCTCAGAGGTTCAGATAGGTATAGACCTTGATCCCTGGCTTAGTCCTCCTGGCAGCCAGCCCTCATTCCCAAACTATACAGGGTTCCCAGCTGCCAGTCATCTCATTAGCATACAAAAGGGCTCTTCTCACAGAGCAGGTTCCAAGCGGGAGTCGGTTACTTAGATTTATTTATTATTAATCTGCATGTATATATGTATGTATGTATGTATATATTTATGTCTGTATGCCAAGTACATACAGTGCTCAAGGAGGCCAGAAAGAGGCATTGGATAGCCATTCAGGGTGCTGGGAATTGAACCTGCAACCCCTGGAAGAATAGTTAGTGCGCTTAGCTGCTGAACCCCAGTTCTAAGATTTTTAAGAGCTCTTGTCAGGAACCAGAATTGTCTGAACTCTTACTGAATGACAAGTGCCTACAGATAAACCATGCCGGAAGAACAGAAAATGAGTGTACATGAATCGGATATACAGAATCATGGGAGATCATGTCAGCTGCCCCTTCAGGGGAATAAGATAGGCCAGTATAGAGGTGGATAAGAGAAAGAACGAGGCAGACATCTGCTCTCAATGGAAGAGGGTGTGCGTTAGAACAGTAGCATGGTTGAATCTAGAGGTGAAAGTGTCTCTATCATCACAGGTTTCGCTTCCCTCACAGGTGTCACTGTCCTCACCAGTGTCATCTCCCTCAATAAGTGTCACCACCCTCACAAATGTCACCTCCATCTCTCCTGGAATCCAGCCTCCCCTCGCCATCCCCAAGCCCAGAAGCTCCTGCTGCATTTTGACAGACCTTGCATATCAGATGAGACCCGGTGCGGGGCTCACTCGGCTGTGTGCTGCTAGTCACCGAATGGTCTCACACCTTGGCACATATTCTACACTTTCCTTTGCTCCAGTGACATAGCGTACCATCAGTTTTCCAGTTCTGTCATTTATAGGAAACTTGGCTGCAAAATTCTCTGAGGCCTTCAGCTTTGCTTGCTTGTAACATTTAACCATTGCTTCTGCTTCACTTCAGTACAAGTTTTTGAAGCAGATAAGGTTGCCTGTGAGTAGGAAAATACATCTGTAAGGCAGAGAGACCTTTGTATAAATACTAGGGAGTTTCAGTTTGAGAAAAATATTCCACTGAAAAGGACAGTAAAAGTCCTTGTTGTTACAGCTCCATATGGTGTAAATTCAGTTTCTCATGACCTTCACAAAGAGCTGTAGACACAGACGCGGCTCTTGAGCTTAGAGCGGATGCTGTGCTGGGTTTTGCTACAGAAATGGTAAACAAGAGTTAGTCCAGGGCATCACACAGAATGTATTGTGAATAATGAATTATATCAGCATTCCAGTTTTCAAAATTATTGTAACTAAAAGGAGCAAAGTGAACATCTTAAAATACTGCTTACCGCTGGGATGGTGTCCCAAGGGCAATGGAAAAAGTTAAGTAATAGCCATCAATCCATAGTATGGTGGGTTTCATTAGACTTCGCTACGTGAGCATTTTACTTTCCTCTGAAGAGCTGTCCATCCTAGTCAAGTCTGTCCAGAGAACACAGCAGGAGCCACTCGGCATTCACCAGCTTCTCTCTGTGAACAGGATGATTGACTGTGTTTCAAATACCCCATTGGCCCTGGAACACTGTCCCTATCAATAGCCTTTTATTTTATCTTTTCAGGAAACGTATGTAGACTTAGATTTTACAAAAACCTACTTTATGTAGGCTTCTTAAATGCCTCTACCTCCCTTCCAACCCACCCCCGCCCCTAGTTAGGAGAGAAAGAAAGTTAGCAGGGACATAGACTGTAGACCTCTTTAGCTACTTCCTGCTTATTCTTTAGGGCAATACCAATGTCAGTCATCTGGATTCCAGCGGTCCAGTCAGACAGCAAATGGTAGCAAGAGCCTTGAAGCATTCTCTGGAGTGTTTCTCTTTCTCTCTAGGAGCATCTTGAAGCAAAGCCATGCAAAGTAATGCAAACTGAAGTGATTTGAAGCATCCTCTGTCTGTGGGCTCTTATTTATACCTTCTCAGAGTCCACACAGGGATGTTTTCCTGGTGGTAAAACCCATGCCCCTCACTTGAGGCAGTTTCCAGCTGACAAAGATCATGCACTCTCTCATGAGTCTGTTTTCAATAGTAGGTAAAGAACTTCCACATTCCACAGTTGGGACTAAAACAAAAAACACATTCACATAACACAACTGAGTTTTTAAAGAAACCAAAACTTCCACTACAATAACAACTGATATTTAATTTTCTGGCTTCTGACTCCAGCTCAAGTTCATACAATACTTAACCCAACCCTGTGGTCCTGGCAGGTCAAAGTGCTGTCTCCTGCCAGTCTTCCCTAACTTAATGTGTTAAAATCACTATCGGCCAATATGTCCAGCCAGTAACACTTACATACTAGTTGTCCAGCAACAAATCAACATGAACGTGACAGGAGGGATCCCCCAGAAGACCTGCTTTCTCCTGAAATAAGGATTTGATCCTCTAAAGCCCAAAGAAACAGTCCAAATGAGTTTCTTCCATTAGTCGCGGCAGGTATGCGGCCGCTCAGTCAGGAATCTCAGGGCCGAGGCTGTCCTGGAGGGTCTGTGTCATTTACTCCCAGTTTCTCTGCATGCAGATGAAGTGCACAGGAGACATTAACTTCAGTGCAGTGCTCAACACCCTCCTCTAGTATCTCCCGAAGTTATTAATTTATACTAATATCAAATCATTTCAGGTTCTTCTTAACTGTTCATGTAGTAAATTCAAAGTAACGAAAGTAGAAGATCAAAGGAAAAAAAGATTTATTAGATCCTAAACACTATTAACAAGGTTCAGAGTTCTGTTTTATTTTTGTTTATCCTTTGTCTCTTTGTTGTTATTTCTCTTTCTGTTCTGTTTGTGTTTATGGTGTGTGTCCTCCACTTGTGTCTGTCAGTGTGTCATGGTGCACACACAGAGGCAGAGAACAATCTGGGCTGTGACCCTCATCTTCTTTCCTTGGGACACTGTCTTTGTGCTTATCCCCTGTGTGTCCAGGCCAGCTGGCCTGTGAGCTTACGGGGGTTCTCCTGTCTCGGCAGTCCATCTCCTCATGGGGTAGCTAGGGTTACAGTCAAGGCTCTGTGTGCAGAGCCTCTGTGGCCCAGGTCCTCCTGCTTGCACAGAATGCTCCTCTTTTTACCTGCCGAGGTGTGTCTGCAACCAAGGTTTGGTCTTCTTCAGGACAGATAGTAAACCAGCAGCATCAGCAGCATGAGCACGTGTGTTTCATCTTCAAGGTGATAGGAAGCACTGATGATTTTAAAGCAAAGGGGTCTGATACAGCTCAGGAACTGGGCTGTGGGGAGACCTCTGTATCTATTCCCTGGCTTTTCTTCACCTCTTTTCCATGTCTGTCATAATGAATGGTGTAACGTTCCTACCAGTTAGCAAAGGCTTATGTCCAAGACATCTAAGAATGACTTTAATGCAGAAAGAATTTTCAGCCATTGTGCATTTTTGATGAAAATATAAAGTAAGGACTTAAAAAATTCCACTGCCCAATAATGTGAAAATATTCATCTTACCAATGTTCAAAGTACATTGAAATAGCAATATGTCTTTACTTTAGCTTACTTAGCTAGCCGGTTCTTAGAAGTGCTTACTAAACTGGCACACATTTAAAGATACCCTTTTGTGAGTGTGTGTGTGTGTGTGTGTGTGTGTGTGTGTGTGTGTGTGT
>NW_026596064.1:1939707-2094972 GCF_907164565.1 Psammomys obesus
TGTGTGTGTGTACATGTGTGCTTGTGTGTGTGTGTGCACTTGTGTGTGTGTGTGTGTGTGTGTGCTTGGATGTGTGTGTGGACTGAGTTTGTAGGATATGGTGAACCTCTGTATAGGCCACACAGGTGTCCTGTCTGGAGTCTCTTCCATCTGCTGTCTTTCACCGAGGCAGCGCCATGTGCTGCGTTGGAGCTCACAGTTCGGCTCTTCTAGCTAGCCGGCTCTTTGCCCCTGTCACCTGACTGCTGAGATTACAGCAAGCCTCCACGCCTGCCCAGCTGGGGGTCTGAACTCTCACTTTTACCCGTGTATGACATGTGCTTTTTCTTGTGTCTTCCTTGACTATGTATGTATTCATATTTGTAAGTGATATTACTTGAATGCGTCTTCCAGAGTTCATGTGTTTAAAGCTAAATCTGCAGGTTCATATGCTGGGGGTAGGTAGAGTTACATGAGGTCATGAGCTTGGGGTCCCATCGTTGGATTTAGAAGGCGTCCTAAGAAGAGAAAGGGTGCACGAGCGTGCTTTCGCTTTCAGCATGCGTGGCGTAGTAGAAGGTTCTTACTGGTGCATCTCAGTCTTCGTTTCCCACTCCAGAACCGTAAACCAAATCCTGCTGCTGCTTGTAGTTTACCTGGCCCGGATAAGTGTCATGGCATCTGGACCAGACAGTGTGGATGTAGGCAACATCCGCTGTCATCCCACGTTAATGTGCTTATGTATGTGTAGAATTCATAATCCTTGACGTAAGTCCCTTTGGCCAACTGTGTTCTCACGTTTTTTGGATTTTCTATAGGAAACTCAGAGATTTCCACTTCTAGATAGAATATATTTGAGGTTTCTTAGGGAGAGGTGATGAACAAAATATTTTAAATCATCATTCATAAGATATCAGCTACCAGGCAGCTGAATACAGTGGTCACTAAAAAGTGACAGAGGACATAAACTGCTTGAAGAAAGCTACTAAGTCACTAGTTAGAAAAGAGGAACTGAGGCAGAGCATCAGCCTCAGTCAAGAAGAGAGTCTGAGAATGTCGAGGTGATGAGGGTTTGCAGGACAGCCAAGGAACAGGAGTGCTCCAGGAGAGGTGAGAACACTACTTACAGATAAAGAGGGGGGAAAAGAAAACATCCGAGAGAATTAAATGGAACAGTGTCCCAGACTCACATAGAGCCAGGAATAAGGCCTGTTCCCACCAGCACATATGCAAAGCTTCAGTACCCACAGGTGTTAAGACCACCAGAGGTGCTCACTGTGAAGGAGGAAGAGAGAATTGGGAGTAAGTGCTGCCTTGATCCCACCATCAAAGCGTAAAAGAAAGCCCTAAAAAGATAGAGCTGCTTGCAGCTGCTTAGAATAAAGCTCAAGGGTCTGCAGAGAACTTAGAACATAGACTACACCTAGCAGGGTAGAATTCCCACTTGCTGTCAAGCAAAGAGGCAGGAAACGTCAAAATGAGGAGGCAAAATCTATTGACAGTTTCTGACCCAGAGGTGATCTAGGAGATAGAATTAATAGGAACATTTAAAGTTATCATAGTTTATTCTATGCTCAAGAAGCAGCCATGAAGATTGAATATGTTGACTAGGGATATGAAAGTTAGAAAATGTCGAAGCATCTGGAGATTGTATGGCAGTATCTAAACAGAAGATGAGGTCACCAGCAGAGTGGACATTGGCAGAGGAAATGGTTAGTGAATGGTATAGCAACAGAAAGGAAGAAGGCCGCCATGCTGCTGATTCTGTGAGAAATCAGCCACGGGTCATGAGTTACACAGTAGTCACAGAGTGGAGTCAGCAGCGTCCCAACCAAATGGTCATGTGAGATCAATAAAAGCTATTCATACCTTGCTGAGCTCGGGTCTGGTTTTGCTGTAAGGTGAGGTTTGGTACCAAACCAGGGTGTTTGGTTTTGTACTATGTTATTTGGTTAGCAATCCTTTTGGTTTCAGAGCTTGTGAGTTTTAGGGAAAAGGTTTATGGACCCATTTTGGAGAAAATCTGGCAGTCACTTTTGCCGAATGCTGTACTCTTGAGTCATGGGGCTGCAGACATCTGACAGCTGGTCAGGCTTGAGTACCAGACTTGGGTGCTTATGACAGTGTTCATAATATTTAAAAAACTGAAAGGAACCAAAATATCCCAGTAGCCCATAGTTGGTTAAATTCATTATAGTACCTCTATACAACAAATGAGCTTTATAGCAATGAAAAATGCCACACTGGAGAAAGTATTAATGTGGTAAACTAATGTTTAATGTCCAGTGTGGACATGGCAGGAGCGTGGCTGCAGGCGCTCACACTGGTCACTGCCGTGGAATTTGATTGTGGCTTTTGTTCAGTGTCTGCTCTTGGTTCTAGGTTTCTATCAGTGTGTATATATTCTTTCTAATATAGCTGGAAAAATAAGGCTTTTTAAAGAAAATGATGATATTCCTCTTTCACTTCCAATTACCTGAGTCAGGAATCATTTTGTTAACAGAGCTCTTGGAGGTTTGGCGTGCTCAGCATTATTAAGGCCATCACTCAGCCTGTCATCACATCCCCAGATCTGCTCTCTGTGCACCTGGATTCATAGCACATTGCCTGAGGCATTTCCAGGGGAATCTTTAAACAAGAGTCAGACCTTTGTCTGGGGCTGCTGGGCCTCTAGTGTTGCTCATCAGAGGCCCAGATCTAGCCTCAGGAGAACAGCCTTCTGTGGGTCATCCGCCACATCTAGTCCCGGCTTGCCTTAAAATGTCTGCAGAGCCTTTCATGAGGTCATTTTTTAAAGCTTAAATGCCTACTTTCCTTTGAAAATCTATTTCTCCCTTTTCAAAAAGAACATAGCAGAAGTTAAAAATGCAAGTTACCCGATTTCCGGACTATTGATGCCATGATATGTTATACCAAGGACTGTCAAGTCCAGTTTTTGCAGACCTTTTGAGCCTAACAGTCCAGACAGCTAGCAGTTTTTAATCCTTAATCTGAGTCATGCTTTCTAACTTCTGAAAGTCACATGATGTCACTGCCCTAGAGATGGTGGGACCTGAGTGAGTGGAGCTGCTATATGAGATGGACTAAAGTCTCATGCAACAGCCAACTTTATTCAGAGCCTCAGACAACGTATACTCTGAGGGTTATGAAAGGTCATGAGTAAAGGTCTCATGAGTTCAAGCTGTATACCATCACAGGGACAAGCCACGCATGACAAAAATGTTTTTCTATGGAGGTGAAGGATGGTTTAAGCATTTAGTTGAATAACAACATCAAGCAATAATGAGTACTCTGAAGTAAACTCACTCCTATCGGCTATACCTGGGAGAAACGCAAGACCACTTCCATGTTTTAAAGAATCAGAGGGCTGTAGATGCTTTTTCTCACAGTCACTCAGAATTCTTCCCACAGGACTTCATTCCTGGACCATGTTCCAACAACATGGTGAAAGCAGGACACCTTTCCTACTTGCGTGGTCACATGACAGCCATGGGCAGCATCAGCAGGGTGCACGTCTGTCCTGCAGGCTCCTCAGCTGAGCCTGGGGGAGCTGCATTGAGCCTGAGAACTCAGTGAGTTCTTCAGCCAGCCAGCCTGCAGTAATTGCGATGTCTTATTTATGACCGATAAGTGTATGTTCTGGCTTCGTGGGTGGGCTACTAATTTGTGCTGGAATTCACTACTGGATTTGGAATTTTGTTCTATAAGAAATTGAATTTCTTTAATAGCTACAGGCTGTTCATATTTCCTGTTTCATCGTGCTTGAGTCTCTACTTACAAGTTCTGTATTTGAAGAACTATGTCCTTTAGATATAGTTTGATATCAATCCTGTTAATATTCACTTTTTTGGAGATTTTATAATTCATTTAATTAAGCTTCTCAAAGAGGTCACCACAAGAATCTACAATTGTTGGCAGACTTACAGAATATAAAGTTCAATATTACTAAAAATAATTTTATTTCTATATAGGAGCAAAGATCAATTATACTTTGAATACTTGAGAGTCCAGACTTAAAGAATATTTTATCTTTTAAGACTTTGAAGTGATTTTGTGTATGTCAGATCCATAAAGGGAGAAATATATTGTCTCTATACATGTATGAACTTGTCAGAGAAAATAAGAAGGAAAGAAAAAAGCAAACAAAACACAAAACAAATCCAACAAAGGTAGGATTCATTGTTTGATTGTGTTTTCTCCATTTTTTTCTTGTTGAAATACAAAGAAAACACAAAACTTTATAGAGAGAAGGATTTCCATTGTAAACCACGAAGAAGCAGTCAAAACTGTAATTTTGTCCTTTTGGGCACCGACTTGACATGGGATGCTCCCTGTGTGGCCTGTGTAGTGTTGACAAGCATGAGCACATTGCAGTGAGTCTGAGTCATCGCTCAGAGACTGCAGGAACAGCGGCCATCGGCGCAGGCTGAAGAAGTAGTGCTGTTCGAATAAAAGCAGCAGGGCTGTGATTGCTCAGCACAAACAGTATTAGAAATCAGCAGTGAACTCTTAGTTCTTAGTAGGTATGATTCTGTATTAGTAGGTTTGTAGGGTCCTCACAGAAGGTAACTGAAGAACATTCGTCTTTCACTAGTTCAGAATGTTAGGACCCGTTTCTTAGGTATGGTGACAGGCTCACAGTCCTAGTGTAGTAAAACAGAAAGGGGTTCTTTTGTGCCATGTAGTGACCTTTTCCATCTCTTAACAGCGTGCCTAACAGGTTCGTTTTCATGTGAGCCTTCCGGTTTTTCTATTTGCCAAGGTGTTAGAGAATGCAGCTGTTAAAAGCCTAAATCCCAGAGATTGGGCCACTTGAATCTGCTCAGACAACACTTCAGAGCATGTGATCTTCCTCAAATGCTACTTTTATTTTTATCTCTAAAATGTGTAGCTGAAGCCATAGTAGAAGAGGTAGTGTAGATGAAATACAGTTGCGCTCATAATGAGCCTACTATGGTACTTGGCACATAAAATCTTAGTATGTTCTACATTATTTCTCTCCTCTTCTTACTACTTATAAGGAGTAAGCTTGATTTAATTTTTATTGCTGGACTAAAACACCATGACTGAAAGCAACTTGGGGAGGAAAGAGTTTATTTCCTTTCACAACTCTCAGGTCACAGTCCAGCACTGAGGGAAGTCAGGGCAGGAACCCAGCCATGAAGGAATGCTACTTACCGGCTCGCTCCTCATGGTATGCTCAATCTGCTTTCTTATACATCTCAGGACATCTAGCCCAGGGTTGCCACCACCCACGGTGATCTGGGCCCTCTCATATCAATCGTTAATCAGGGAAATGCCTGACAGACTTGCCTATGGGCCAGCCTTGTGGAGGGTTTCTCTCATTTAAGATTCCCTCTTCCCAGTTATGTCTCAGTTTGTGTCAAGTTGACCAAAAAAAAAAAACAAAAAAAAAAAAAAAACCAGCACAAATATGTAAGTATTAAGACATAATTGTAGCTACATTCCAATATGTCTCGTAAAGTAGAACTGCTCACTTTTAAATCTACTTACATTTCTAAAAATTCCTAAACAGACAGAGAACTCGTCTTCTGTACAGGTACTTGCTGGCTCTTCAGCACCGTGACTGTTGGTCATGCAGACTCTGGAAACTAGCATTCAGTTCAGCTCTCAAAATCCACAAGGACGCCTTTGCTCACTGAGAAACTTGAGTTGCTCTGATACAGTAATCCTATTCCGTGTGCTGTGGAAAATTAGGTTCTGACCTCCAGCCTCCAACATGAGATTCTGAATCATAGTTTCACATCTACACCTCGCAGAAGTTATAATGTAAAACTTGTTGGTGTGTGTGATTGCTTGAGGGGTCTATCTTCAAGTATAAACTGCAGTTCAAGCCGGTCGCCACACTCCTGTAGGAGACACCGTAGTCACACTCACCAGATAACTTATGCATTTAACTTGGATCTTTGTCATGTCTTATTTCATATTTCTGTTTGGTATCTTGTTTCTCTGTCATTTGACCATTTCTAGCTCATTTTGGATAAAATTTGAATCAGTTTCTGGATTCAACCTAACTTACCTCACAAATTGCAGCCTGCATTTAATCACTGTCGGCTGTGTTTCCAGACTTGCTTTCCATCCAGCCAGTGCTTTGATAACTTCTTACCAGCCAGGTCAGTGCTAGTTCTTGTTCATGTTTAATGTGATATTTTTATTCTTAGAGAAATTCATATATTCATCTGATGTATCTTGATCATATTCATCCCCCACTCCTAATTCCTACCACCCCTTCTCTCTACCCCCTCCCACCTTTCCCTCCTCTTTGTTTAATAACCCACCGAGTCCAATGTGCACAGCCCATAGACTCCTGGTTGTGGACCATCCGCTGGACTGTGGTGAACTCACCAGAGGCCATGCCCCCAAAGACCGCTGACGCTGCCTCCTCCAGAAGCTATCAGCTGTTGGTAGCATCTCAGTTAGGGCTTGCAGGGTTCATGAGCCTCTTCCCAGTCAATATTGGAATGCGGACTGGGTTGGTCCTATGTAGCCAACCTCAGCTGCTGTGAGTCAATGAGTACAGTGGTCCCGTTGGGTCCAGAAGACATTTTTGCTCTGCTTCTCCCTGGCCTCTGACTTAGACTATGTTTATGTCTCCTCTTCTGTAATGGTCCCTGAGCCTTGGGTAGTACAGCTATCCCATTGGCTGTGTTGAGTTTCTGTGCCAACTGCCATCCACTGTGCAAAGAAACTTCTGTGAGGCAGCCTGAGAGCTGCTCTGATGTGTGGGTAAGGAGATAGGAGTTTAGAGGGCAGCTTGACAGTGTGTTCACCTAGAAAAGTAACAGTGGAGGTCCTCCCCAGGGCCTGTGAGCTCCCAGACCGTGGCTTCTGAGCCAGATTTACGGTATCAGACAAGTGTTTCCTCCTGCAGAATAGGCCTTGAATCCAATTAGGAACGGCTTAGTTACCGCATACCATCCACCCACCATGGAGAGGTCTCGCCACATCTGTCACTATCGTAGTGCACAAGGTTCACAACTGGTAAGACTGCAGATGACGCCCCAACGTCAGTGGCCTACATAGCATCCCTTGGTACTGTGAAAGCAGGACAGCAGGGAGGAAGCCTCCTGGTCAATATGGACATCATTTCTCCACGCCCTGTGGCCAGTGTGTGTGGGTCTTCAGCAACAGGCTCTTAGCAGCTTGTTCTAAGGGAGCCGAGAGCACCAGCACTGGTCTGTATTGTTTTGGCGTCTGTGCTTTTCGTTATTCCCTTTCTTCTACTTACTTTGGTTATATTTTAATCCTCTTTTAGTTTCTCAGACTTGAAATGCAGATCCTTGGTCTTAAGCCTTTCTTATTTTCCAACACAGCATATAAAGTTGTTAAGTGTCTTTAAACCAATGGTGTAAGTGCATCCTGCAAATTACCTAAATGTTTTTATGTGACAGTTGCTATAAACTGTAAATAATGTATATCAGCTTAAGCTATATACAAATGAAGTGAGTCCATCACCTCGCTCAAGGTCCTGCCTCCATCCAGCTCCACCAAAAACTTACTCCAGTCACTAGTGAGTGGCAGCCACTCACTAGCTCTCTGTCACGCCAGCTTGCTTTGCATCATCTAGACTTCAGTTAAGTAGAACTGAAGCCACATGTACCTTTTGTCTGAGCGTCTATGCAGCCCACATTGCGATTCACTCATATCGTAGCAAGAACTTTTTCCCTCTGGCCTTTGCAGCGCTGAGCATTGCTTGTGCTCCCATCGGCACCATTACCAGCAAGGCTCTGTAGCTTTGTAGTTTCGCACCACTTGATTAAAACCAATTTGGAGGTGAGGGTGATGGCTCCATTGGTAAAGTACGTCACATGTAAGCATAGGTACCTTCGTCCAGCTCCCCCACACCCACATAAAAACCCAGGTGCCTGCTCACCCACCTGTGATCTCGGCTCTGGGGAGGAAGAAGTCGGTGGACCCAGGGAGTACACGAGCCAGCCAGCCTAGTCAGCCGGTGAACTCCAGGGATAGTGAGCGACCTTGTCTCTAAATAAGGAGATGTGACTGAAGACATTCCATGCCCTCTGGCCTCCGTACACACACACATCCGCATACATCTAATCGCATGAATACACACACAAAAAGTTTTTGGACTATCATTCTAGTTGTCTTACGCTCACCATACTTTCATGTTGCCTGATTATTGACTTTTTGATCTCCAGAATTTTTTTCCCATAAAATTCTATTCACTGTTCCCCTGAAAGTCGCTTGGGTTTTTTTGTTTGTTTGTTTTGTTTTGTTTTTGTGTTTTTGTTCTTCTTTTTTCTTTTCTTTTTTTTTTTCCTTCATTGCTGTTGTTGTCTTAAGCTCAGCTATACTCATTTAGTTGAATTTTTTGGAATGTGAGTCAAATATAGTTTAACTATATCTAAAAAGTTATTGAAATGTTTTTCCTTTCCCAGGTAAAAATTTCTCCATCATATCATCAGTCCAGAGGAGATCCTCCTGCCAGGAAGGTGAGTCTTAAAAGCAACTGGTCCAAAGACCTACCTCTTACATATTCTGCTCCATGGTCAGCCCTCTAAATAGCAGTGGTGTTAACTTATGCTAATGTTCTCAGGCCTTTTCTGACTGGATGCTTTAATGTGCTGTTAGGATTCCTTGCCTCTCCTAGAGCAGCCACATGGGATTTCAGACCCAGCTGTCGGTCTCCTGGCAGCTAAGAACTGTAAGCATTGTGGAGCTAGCGTCGCAGTCTTCCTCACGGAAGACAGTAGCAGATGAAAAGCATTCTGAGGGAAAGCTGTCTAGTTTTCTCAGTGACCTGTTTTCCCTGCAAAGTAAACTGTAGAGACACTGCTTTTCAGCACATGCCACATGAAGGGTTGTCAGTAGATGCAGCACGAGGCCTGCCTGCTGTGTCACTGTTTCTGCCTGTAAACCCTAAGGCTCAGAGGAGCAATGAGTCTTCGCCCTGAGCAATGCTCAGAAGGCAGTAAGAGCAGCACTGCAGCCCTTTCTCTCTCTCGCTGCAGCAGTTGGCTGAAGGCTGTAAGTAGCCTGGCTTTCCGCTGCCTTCTTTCACTGCTTTTCTTTTTCTGATCGTCGGGGTGCTGCTTTCTGGTTTTATTTTGGTTTCCCTTCCCCCCTCTTGTTAAATTTTAGCTAGCACTGAAGTCAGCAAAGTATTCATGGAATAAAAATGACAACTTGTTTCTCTGTTTACTAACAGTAGGTTTTAGCTTCAAAGCACTGTGACACACACCAGCCTTTCTCAGCCTGCAAACCCTGGCATTTCAAATGGAAAAAAGGATAGAAACAAGAAACAATGTCTGAGAAGTCCTGGACTGCGTTATATAGGAATGTCTCCGTGCTCTGTCAAAGCGTCATGGCAGGCAAGACTGAACGCTAGAGTGTGACTGCTTAGAGCCAGCTCACTGTAGCGTGAACAGTCGGTTGGCTTCACATCACCAGCTGCTCACAGAGAAGAGGAAGTTCATTCAGGGCGGGTTGGGGTTCATGTCCTGCTAGCTTCATGACTGTGCACCTTAAGAGAAGGTGATACAGCATAGCAGAACGCCTCTGAAACATGTTCATATCAGGAGCCAGAAAGCAGAGAGGATGAAACCAGAGCCCCTCAGTCCCCAGGGACTCAAGAACATCCTGTTAGACCCCTTCCCAAATTTCCATAGCAACTCCTAGCACCGCTGTGATGACCTTCAGAATTCTCTGGGTTCAGTCAGTAGCCAGTCAGAGTAGAGCCTGAGTCTTGTTAGTTTCATTGAATGCACATGAGATATTTAGAATACAGAGGGAAATTGGTTTGTTGAAGCTCTTGAATGGTAGCTATATGACACACTTCCAACAGGATGATTAAAACTTGGGCTTAATGTATAACCAAGTTTAAGCTCAAAGCCTCTGAAAAGGTGGCCTCTTTTTCTTTTTTTTTTTTTTTCATGTGTAAGACAGTGATGATCTTACAATTGCCCTAAAAACTAAATGAAACGCTGTTTAAGTTTGTAACACTTGTGTTTGATGCATAGCAAGTACTTACGCTAGAGTGAAAACTACTATTTGACATGGGCCTTCCGACTCCCATGTGCTTTTTCAGTTATCATGGTGTATCAGTCATCAGGTATTTCTTTATGCTGGATACAGAGCAAAGCATTAGACTCCAGATGAAAACGCAGTGTTTGTTCTCAGTCGCATCACTAGATCTCAGCACTAGGTGATCTCACTGTTTTTTATGCGTATATTTTTCATACGGTATCCCAGCTGTAGCCCCCCTCCCTCACTCCCTCCCAATCCCACCGTTTTTCCCTCTTCTCCTCCCTGCCCCTCTCCAAGTCCACTGATAGGAGAGGACCTCCTCCTCCTCGATCTGACCCTAGCTTATCATGTCTCATCAGGACTGGCTGCATTGTCTTTCTCTGTGGCCTGGCATGGCTGTTCCCCGCTCAGGGGGAGGTGGTCACTTGATTGTGACACAGTTGTGGTCAAATAAACGAGATGTCTATGAAAGAGATCCCTCAGGGTGTGACTTATACATAGAAAATGAGTGAGGAAGAAGTCTGTGGCCCTAAAAGCTAGAAGAAGAACAGGTGAAACATCCTTGCTGGTCTAGGCTTCTGTTCCCAGAATAATTTGCAGTAGTCTAAGGGAAAGTTAGGTGAGGAACAATGTGAAAGTTAGTGTGTGTATGCAGACGTGTATGTGTGTATTTATGCATGTGTGCATGTATGTGTCCTTACACATATCCTGGTTCATCCTTGACTGTAGCTGCTCTGACGGATGAAAGTGAGCATCATGTCTGGTGAGCAGTGGCTGCCAGCGTGACAGGTAGGTATAAGAAACACAAAGGAAGCATGTGGGTTTGCCTGCTTAACCCATGACTGAAGGAGATAGCATTGACTCTGCTGTCAGCACTGGCCCTGCCGAGGGTTGGGCTCACACATGAGGAATCTGCTGACTTCCTGGGACGCACGTCTTACACAGTCGTCACTTTCCAGGGAGTCAGTGTACAGCACATGGCACCGCCTGCATCATCTCGGGACTCTTTTGCATCTTAGATATTAAAAGGTCAGTGAACAAGCATTGATGTATAATATGTATGGCATACGTAAGAGACTATGTCTAACTAGTTGTGTGTGTAAAGTTTCTGCTTCTTCCGCTGATACCTTCAGTGACAGAGTTGGGAGATAGACGTGCATCTCCAGGACCATCTCGGTATTTGCCCGTGGGTGGCCAGAACTTGGCAGGCTTGCAAGCCCGTACAATAGTCAGTTCACAGGGAACTTCTAGAAGAGAATTAGTCAAAGCCTCTGAGACCACGGCACTGTGGTATGTCTTCGGCTGACTACATGTTTGATTGAAACACCCTTTAGGGATTTTTGACCGTTAGATGCACAGTCACCAGAAAAGGCATGTCCTTACAAAGCTGGCTCTCCTGCTTGAGGCCTGTCCTGGAGTGGACCAGTTTCCCCTGCTTGTGTGTTTGTGGAAGGCTGAGGATCAGCTGTGCTGTGTCAGCTGAAGACCCCTTGGGCTAATGGTATCCCTGAACCATCCACAGCTGATGCTCTCTCAAAATAGCCTCTGCCTAGGAGCCCAGCTGACACTGAGGGAAGTGGCCACCCGGGACTTTGTGACACCATTAAGCAAATTTTCATCTAGCCTTGGTGAGGCGCCAGGTCTTGGAAGGGCAGAAGCTGGTGAACTGGGTAGTTCTTGCTCTCAGTGTGTTTGCAAGTCAGTAGTAACTGGGCTGTGGAGTTCGTTCAGCTCAGAACCAAACCTCTGACACCTTGCGTCTGAGCTTCCCAAAGAGCCAAGGAACCTGGATGAGT
The DNA here is from genome assembly GCF_907164565.1 of Psammomys obesus. Lineage (NCBI taxonomy): Eukaryota > Metazoa > Chordata > Mammalia > Rodentia > Muridae > Psammomys > Psammomys obesus. The sequence goes on from NW_026596064.1 coordinate 1,951,491, forward strand.
TTGTAGCTGATGTTTCCTCTCCTGGGTATTTTGGTGACGAGAGGTGTTGGGAGCCCAATTTCCTGTCTTCCCACTCGTGTCAGGAATATGGACAACAAAACCTGTTTATGATTTCTTTGGATTTCATCTTTTTTGATGTTTTCTACAAGAAAAAATTGAAAACAGGCTACCATTTCTGTAAGGTGAGGAAAACTGGCAGGCCACAAGAATGGCTGGTTGGTAGTTTCACAAGTTAGAAGAGACAAAGGGCATAATGTGGTCCTTGCTTTAGCATAGGCTCAGGTGAAGACTTCAGCCAGCATGGTTATGCTGGCATGAAGAAATTTAGTTGGCTTTGGACATCTGGAGGACACAGAGCTAGGTGGAAGGACAGGCAATGTCAGTAGTTCCAAAGATGGAGCTGGTACCAGGGTAGCTGTTGGGTCAGCTTGAGAGGAATGTCCTACAGTAGTTAATAGAGTTGATGAGCTGCTGTTGGTACATTATTATTAACTAAGTTTTGTGGTTTACTTTGGGCTTGATGCTTTGTGCTGTGTATTCTGTGGGTTCTCACAAGTGTGTCATGAGCTGTGTCTGCTAAGGATGGTACAAGGTAGTTTCACTGAGCCCCAAATTCTTATACATCACTTGTTTCTAATGCTGTGAAGAGACACCATGGCCATGGCAACTCTTATAAGAAAAGCATTTCACTGGAGGCTCGCTGACAGTCTTAGAAGCTAGTCTACTATCATCGTGACAGACATGGTGCTCGAGTAGCAGTTGAGAGCTACGTCCTGATCTGCAGCCAGAGAGTGAGTGTCTGAGCCTAGCATGGGCTTTTGAAAACTCAAAAAGTCCTGCCCCCGTGACACATTTCCTCCAACAAGACCACGCCTCCTAATCCTTTCAAAAGTATAATCTGTAAACACACACACAGACAGACACACACATACACACACACACAGAGATGGTTTGAGGCAAGGAGCCTGGGTCTGGCATGGGCTTTTGAAACTTCAAAACCCTGGTGACATACTTCATCCAACAAGGCCACATCTCCTCATCCTTCTTAAGTAGTTCTACTCGACCATGACTAAGCATTCCAATATATGAGCCCATGGGAGCCATTCTTATTCAGGCTACCACACTGATTTTAGGTCTAAACCTGTTATTCCGGTTCCTTCTCTCTACTTCTTGTGATCAGGTCACCATTTCTAGCCATATTTGGTTCTCATGGGCAGGAATATTAGCGCTGAATGTGATCCAGAACTTAGGTTCCTGACAGAACAATCATGAAGGATTTGGCCTCTCAGAGAAGTCCTGTCTCAGTCACTGTCCTCAGCAGCCCATCTGGATAACTGGTTAGCTTTTTCTGAAGTAGAAACAATCAATGAAGTGATCAGAGGACAACAGGCCTTAATCATGTGTATGAAAATGAAGTCTTTCCCAGTTTTGAGTCATTTCTTTATTAAGATCAAACATTTGGCTAAAGATGAAAAAAAAAAAGGGGCTTTGACTAATAGAACAGTGCCATCTTCTTAGATGCCTTCTTTGTAACTCTGCTTTACGTAAAAAGAACTCTTAATAGGTTTTTCAGAAATGTCCCTTTCTGACAAAAACAGAAAGCGGTCATGGAAAGGCCATATTATACCTCATGGCAAAACATCCAATCTGCTTAGGACAGTTCCCTGGGGGCCCAGCCCCACTGTGAGTCCCCCTAACATGACTGCCCTCTTCGTTTCTGTTACACTGATGGCACTGGAAATGGTGACTGAGCACTGCCTGCACAGCGGCGAGGTGACACCCTATACCCAGGAAGCCGTTTGTGGCTAGGCCTCCCGAATGCCAGGATGACGGGCACACTTTAATGAATGTGACCAAAATGCTGCATTCTCTGTCTAAACCTTCCAAGTACATCGAGAGGTTGTCAAGTCAGCTTTAGAAATCCGCTCTGCTGTGCCAGGCTTGTCAGCGTTTGCTCCCCAGGTGCTGTCTTTCACGGTAGGCTAGGCAAGGAGTAGCCAGGCATGCGCATGGGTGGCACATGGGCTTCAGAGACATCACACTAATTGAGGGACATTCAGTGTGTGCAAGAGAGGGCACAAAACAAAACACACAGAGAAACACATGGAGGCTGAGTAGCAGAGCAGGTCTTCGGACCCCGCTCTGGGGAGGCAGGTGGATCCCTGAAGCTGCCTACTCAGCTTTGGTGAGCTCCAGGCTCAGTAAGAGACTCCATCTGAGAAGGGGGCTGGCAGGGAAAAGGCGAGAGATTGACAGTCCCCACATGAATCCCAGGTCTTCACACACTACTTCACACAAAAACACTCGAGTTTCCTTCTGTAGCCAACAACATTTAATGATACTGACCTCTTGGTGACCTGGAAGACACCAGGCAGGGCAGAGTTAGCAAAGAATTTGCCTGTGGGAAATCCATAATGCCTTGTAACTTCATGTCACCTTCTGCCTGCCACAGATACGGTTCAGTGGCTCGCCCTGTCATGTATAGACAGGACTTCAGCATAGCTGAACCCTGGCTTCCTGCTGTGCACACACTGTAAGTCCTTCCTCCTTGGCCTCCTGCTGTATGCTTAAACAAGGAAGGATCTGACAGGAGACCAAAAGATCTCTGGGCAACAGGAAGCTGGTGTCCTTTCCCTGCCTTCCCTTTGCCCCAGCTGCAGCTTGGGAAGCAGCTGTGCAGACATCCCTCCTACTTTATAGGTACAGTGATGACTATCAAGGGCGGCAGCTCAACTAACTAGTGTCACTACAGTGTGGTGTCAGAGCCAGATTCAGAGCTCTGTAGCTGCAGAAGGCATCGTTAGTGCCAGTGTGTGCACACAGCTGTTTCTCCATCCTTAGCACCAGTGTGAACTCACAGCTGTTTCTCCATCCTTAGCACCAGTGTGTGCACACAGCTGTCCTTACAAGAGGCTCCTCCCTGCAGAGTTAGCTTGGTTCTTCACATGACGGGCTCACTCCCAGCAGGCTTTCTCTCGAATCCTCTTGTGAGGCCGTGTGGGATGAGCAGAGTCATGAAGACCCTGTAGCCAACTGAGACCACCCATGTGACTGACCAGGCCAACCCCTTTCTGCTCTTGATATATTTATGTTCCTTGTATAAGTAGCTTTTTTGTCAGGCTTCTTTCAGACTGATAGTGGAACCATGACAGGGAAAAGCGAACCTTGGATCTGGAGTGCCTTCTCTCAGATCTGCAATCCACTACCAGCGTGACCCTTGGCACATCAGTGAACCCCAGGACCTTAGTTTCTGCAAAGTGACAGCAACAGAAGCCCCTCGTGCAGTTCCGGTTCCGTGGGGACCGATGAGAGGGTATCTCATAGAATATCTATTTTTGTTCTTTTTTTTTTTATTACACTTTACTCACTTTGTATCCCCCTGTGGTTCTCTCCCTCCTCCCCTTCCAGCAGTCCCTTCCTTCCTCCCCCTTCTCCACGCATGCCCCTCCCCAAGTCCACTGATAGGGGAGGTTTTCTTTTCCTTCCTTCTGATCCTAGTCTGTTAAGTCTCATCAGGAGTGGCTGCATTATCTTCATCTGTGGCCTGGTAAGGCTGCTTCCCCCTCAGGGGGAGGTGATCAAAGAGCAGGCCAATCAGTTCATTTCAGAGACAGTCCCTGTTCCCATTACTATGGAATCCACTAGAAGACTGAACTGTCATAGGCTACATCTGTGCAGGGGTTCTGGGTTATCTCCATGCATCCTACTTGGTTGGAGTATCAGCCTTAGGGAAGACCCCTGTGCTCAGATTTTTTTGGTTCTCCATGGCTGTCACACAGCCATGCTGAGCTGCAGCGGTCCTGCGATCTGTCCTCTTCACACATCACAGAAGCATCAGCCATCATTGCCAGCATTTGCGCATCCTGCTCTGAAAGGTCATTGTGTTGTCATCACCCTAGAGCATTGTCACCTTTCTGAAATCTTCATCTTGTCCTGACCCGCTTTTCACACTCTCAGGCAGCTTAACAGTAAGCTGTTATTTCATTAATTCATCATTAGCCGTGACCTATGAAGTTTTGAGTCTCTGGGACATAAGAGGGCCTGAGGGGTCAGGTCCTAGATGTCAGCAGGAAGGCACTTTCTGTTTGCAGAGCAGGAGCTGCAGTTCGCTCTTGCCTCTGAGGCCAAGGTTTCATTTTAACAAAGAGCGTTAAATGGTTAGGGCCTTCAGTTTGAAACACCTCAGATGGTAGCAAAAGCCTGCTGAGGGCTGCAGCAGATTATAGTGTTAACGGATTTCAAAGTGAAGTTGAGGACAGGCAGGAGAAAGGCAGAAATACAGTTTGTATCATCCATACTCTAACAAATCAGGGTGCTGCCCATGGAAGACAGCTATGTCAGCATCCAAGGCTCTCCAAAACATATTAGGTGGGAAGACAAGGAAATGAAATCTTCGCATGTGGATTATGAGCAAGAAATGGGCAAGCAGAGTGCAGCCTTCTGTGCTCTTGTGTGTGCATGGAAGGCTCGCCAGACTCACTTCTCTTCTGGGGGCTGGCCCTCGGAGTGGTGGTTTGCCCTCGAGGTGGCAGTGTGCCCTCGGGGTGGCAATGGCTCCCACGCTTCCACAGTGAAGCTGGCTATGTGGCTGGCAGGGCTGCGGCTCCTGAGTGCCCTGGTTGTTTCTCTCTGGAGGATGTAATTACAGCTCTCACTCACACCAGTGAGTCAGCCAGCCTTGCACCATGCTGACACACTGTGCTCCCCCCACATGCCTCCCCCAGGGCTCTCACAGATCACCAAGACCTCATTTTTGACTGGATCTACATTAATGCTGAGCATCGCAAGGTCGTTTCTGGGGCAGCACTGTTTCTTCCTCTAAAATGTTCAGCCACAGTTTACTTTTCAGCCCTAAGCTGACTGAACTTCTTCACACGGCAAGAAACTTGCCAGAAGTTAGCACCAGTCACTTCTTCTCTTGTGACTCGGGGACCAGTCCTTCCTGGTTCCATGCTGGGGTGGTTTGGGACATGGGGAAGGGCTATGTGTCATGGCTTACCACACTGTCCAGGTTTGTTGCTCCCATTTAATTTAAATTTTAAAATTTTTTTATAATTTCATATGTGCGTATTTACATCTCTTCCATCATTCCTTCTTGCCCCTCTAATTCCTCTTGTGCCCCACTCCCTCCCAAATCATGACCTCTTCTCTATAATTGTTACATGTATACATACATGCATATATATATATATATATATGTATATGCACACACACATGCACACACGCATATAACCTATTGAATCCATTTAGTGTCATTTGTATGCTCCTGTTTTTAGGGGTCAGTACACTTGGATAACCTGTCAAGAGACTTGTCCTTGGAGAACACTTACTCCTTTCTCGGCAGCTTGCTACCTAGGGGTGGGATCTTGTAAAACTGTCCCCATCCACACTGGCATGTCATCTGGTACTGTCACTATGGCAGGTCTTGTTTAGGCCGCCATACTGTTGTGATTTCATATGTACAGCTTCCCTGAGATGTCTAGAAGACACTGCCGGCATCATGACTCTTTGGCTCTGACCCCTTCTTCTGGAACTTTCTCTGAGCCTTGGGTGTTGAATATAGTCAGAAGCTATACAGATTTAGGAAAATGGCAATAGGAGGTTCTCTTCTAGGGCCTGTGACCTCTCCAGCTGTGGGTAGCTGGCTAGCCTTTGTAGTACCAGGCATGAACTCCTTCCTTAAATAAGCCTTAAGTCCAACTGGACGTCAGAATTGTTAGCCAGTCAATAAAACAAGTGACAACAAATGTTGGTGAGGATGTGAAGAGACCCCCTTCACTCACTACTGATGGTATTACAAACTGAGGAAATCAGTGTGGTGAATTCTCAAAAAAAAAAAAAAAAAGAAAAAAAAAAGTAAAATTAGATATGACCCAGCATGCAAAGGACTCAACATCCTACTCCACAGATGCCGGCCCAGCCGTGTTCAGTTGCACTGTAGTCACAATAGCTAGGAAATGGAAAGTAACTTAAAGGTCCCTTCACCTGAGATAATGGAAATGTGGTGTGTATGCACTATGGAACACTATCTGTTTAGCTGTAAAGAAAAACAAAACAGGCAGATGTATGGATGGACCTGGGAAATATTGTACGGAGTGAATACAAATGCCATATAAGTTTTCTCACATATGGATCCTAGCTCTGAATCTTTAGCTTTGAGTATGTATCATAAGGTAACCACAAAAAGCCAGCAAAGTAGAAAGGAGCCAGAGAGGATGTCAAAAGACCTCTGGAGAAGGGGCAGGCAGGACACAGGTTTTTAATTTGCATTTGCCTGATTACTAAGTGTTGGGATATATTAAATTATGACAATCAGGTGCACGACAGATTTTATGTGAAAGAGGTTTATTAGATGGAGATGAAGAGAGAGAGAGAGAAGGGAGAGCAGGACATAAGAGGGGGAAAGAGAGAGGGGGCACACCGACAGAGAAAGAGGAGAGGGCAGGGAGCCAAGAGAGGCCAAAAGAGAGCAAGAGGGAGTAAGAGGAGACAAGAGGCAAGAGAAACCATGTGTCAGGTTGCTCCCTTTAAGGGGCAAGGTAACCATGCCTTCCAGGTGTGGCCACCTGATGGGCAACACGTGATGACAATCATAGGTTGCTAGGCAATCCAGAAGCAGGTGCTGAAGTACTAACACTAAGAATGTTAAACATTTGCAGGGCTGGAGGAGCACAGACAGGGTACCATTATATAGTCCTAACCAGCCTGGAACTCCCTATGTAGAAATCAGGCTGGCCCCTAACTCACAGGAATCATCTTGCTCTACCTTCTGAGATTAAGGCATGTGCCCCCATGCCCCACGAAGAACACTTTTAAAAGTATTTCATAGTCATTTTTTTCTTCTTTTGAGACCTCTCTGTTCCGATCTATAGCACATTCTCCCTTCCTTCCTTCCTTCCTTCCTTCCTTCCTTCCTTCCTTCCTTCTTTCCTTTCTTTCTTTCTTTCTTTCTTTCTTTCTTTCTCTCTCTCTCTCTCTCTCTCTCTCTCTCTCTCTCTCTCTCTCTCGTTGACAGGGTTTCTTTGTAGCCTTGGCTATCCTGGACTAGCTTTGTAGACCATCCTGGCCTCGAACTCATAGAGATCAGCCTGCCTCTGCCTCTGAGTTCTGGAATTACAAGCATGCACCACCATGCCCAGCTCTATAGCACATTTTTAATTGACTTGTTTCATTTTGTTTTGGGGGTTTGGTTTTGTTTTGCTTTGCTTTGCTTTGCCTATTTTTTGAGTTCTTTGTAGTTGGGATGTTAATCCTCTGTCAGAAGTTCTGACAGATGGCAAAGGTTCTCTCCTACTCTGTGGGCACCCTCTTCACTTGATTGGTTTTGTTTGCTTGTTTTGCTGTACAGAAGAGTTTTAGTTTATGAAGTCCCATTTGTCAGCTGTTGGCCTTAGTTACTCAGCAGATAGAGTCCTGTTTAAAGTCTCTTCCTGCACCTTTATGTTGTAGGAAAAATTCAAAATGTTGTTTTGTTTTTGTTGTTTTTCTATTTCTGTGAAAAATGCTGTAGGGATTTTAGTTGGGGTTGCATTCAATCTGTACATTGAGTTTGGTAGGATGATTAATGCTACCGATCCATGAACATGGGATCTTTCCATCTTCTAGTGTCTTCTTAGAGTTTTTTTTAACCTCCTTGACTATGTTCATGCCTATTGAGGTTATTGTGAATGGAAGAATGCCCACGACCCATTCCTTAGGGTGCTTATTAATGGCATGTGGAAAGGCTATGACTTAACTTGGTTTTGTATCTTGCCTTTGCTGAAAGTACTGTTCATTTATAGAGGTTTTCAGATGGGATTCTTGTTGCACTCACTTCTGTTTTGTGCATGACACTAACTTGGCAAGTCAGTTTCTCTGTGCAGCATCTCTGCACTGAATCTTTTTTCCCTTGGGGCTGTCTTATGGCCTGTAGTTGGCTGCTCTGGTTTGCATTTGATTCACACTAAAAGCCATGGTTGACTTCAGGAAAACCACTATGTTCTTTGAAGCTCTCGTGCCCTAAATGCGCATCATCTCCTGGTGCCCACATCCATGGTGGGGTATGGCCCATTGTGGTAGTACTCTGAAATACACTGGAGCTTGAGCCCAGTGATGGTTATGCGAGAAGCTGATTGAGCAGATAAGAGCAGATGACCCCAACCCACTGTTCTTTCTACCAGGCACTTCAGCATAAGACTGTCAGAGTTACTGCTGCCATGTACTAAACATCAACTGGGCATGATCTAGAAGTCTCATGGTAACGCTGCAAAGCAGACTGTGGAATTCAACAAGACAGACTGAGAGAAGCTAAATATCCCCAGAGAACTCATCTGGATTCCAGGCAGAACTGAGTCCTGTCAGAAGCCTGTTCTGTGTCTCTCTGCCTTGCAGAGAGTGTGTGGGAAACTGCTGAATAAGGGATAAGAACACTGTTGCTCGTCTTCCTATTCCTCCAGGTTCTGATGGGCAGGTCTTTATTCCAGAGCTGCTCAGGCTGAGCCTGGTGCCAGCGAGCAGGCTGCCTTGAATGGCCTCCATTCTCTTCTCTTCTACCCCTTCTCATTCCCTGGCCTCATCACGGTGGCCTCGACAGTGTACTTCAATGCTCCTTTTCTTTCTGGGTCTCTGGTCACATTAGGATGGGTTCACGTGAAGGTACATGATAGAGACTGTGTATGCAGGGCCCGAAGGCCAGTCTGTATCTTCCCTCCCCCTGTGAGAGCTCTTAAAGTCCAGGACATGACTTGACTTCCATCTTCTTACCATGTCATATTGGAAGCTCCAATCAGTATCCCCATGTTACCAAAAGACAGAACACAGGTGGCTCACCTAAGGTTGTGAGGCTAGCGATATTGTTGGAGCCATTTTCAGCTTCAGTACAGGCACTCACAGCACAGACCTCTAGCCCCACGCCTCTGTAGTGGCCCCAGGCCTTGTTTGTTAATCTTTTCCCCTGATGTTTAAAAATAACACTTTCCCCAAACTTGATTAAACAAAATAAAATTGATGGTTTGGCCAACATATAGGACCAATTTGCCTGAGACCACAGGAGCCTTTACCAAGTCCAGTTGTAGAATTGACAGCTCAGAATGAGTCATGATGTGGGTTTTAGCAAATGTCTTCTGAACTGGTTTTTGAGTGATGAGTGCTAAGATAGAACAAACAAGATCTCGGGTGAGTCAGGTATTGTGACCCTGTGAGAAGCCCTCCCTCTCACTACTGACCTTACTACTGTTTGTAACTGATGGCTCATGACCCACCCTAACCCACACAGATGGCCCTGGCTAAACAAAACAACTCCCAAAAGTCATAAACCTAGGAAAAGAACTGATAAAGATGGGAAGGGTATGATAGAGATGGAAGGGAGACAAGAGGGGGTGTCAGGAAGAGAATAATTAGAATGTATAATGTATGCGCATAAAGTTGTCAAGCAACAAAATTAATTTTAAAAATAAAAAATCCTTCTATGGAGCTATTGGTGGATGTTAGTTACTTTTCTGTTGCTGTGAAAATAACCCATGACTAAGGCAACTTATAAAAGAAAGCACTGTCCGTCTTTTTACCCAAGGCCTGACGTAGAAATCCCTGTTGAGCCACAGAACTGAATCCCAGTTCATGAGGCTGGAGGTAGTAGAACAGGAGCCAGTCAGCACCTCAGGAGTCTCATAGCCGCATCCTTCAGTGCACGTCTGTTTGACAGTCCCTGTCCACCCTCACTGTCCTCCCATTAGAGTGTGGGGTTCAGATCCTCTCCTCAGCAGTTGTGTGCACTACCTGTGGCTACCATTTAAAACTCCTCACTCTCGGCTCAGGAAGGGTTTGATGGCAGGCGAGCATTAAGAGACCCCAAGTACTTCAATAAACAGCTGTCTCATTTCCCCTGGAGTCACGTGTATGGCTCTGGCCATTCATGGGATGTCACTGTGCTGCAGTAGCTCTACTTCTAGATCATCTCAGGGCTCCCGCAGTCCCCCCAGAAGGTGATTTCTTGGTGCCTAGAGGGACAGGCTTATGATATGAGAAGAACTTCCAGTGGTTCTTCACTGTTCTAAGATGCTGTCTTAGTCACTGTTCTATTGCTGTGAGGAGACACCACAACCAAGGCAACTTATAAGATAAAGCACTTAATTGGGAGCTTGCTCATCGTTTCAGAGGGTTAGTTCTTGTCTGGAAGCATGTGGTGGCGGACAGGCCTAGTGCTGAAGGCAGTAGCTGAGAGCTCACATCTGATCTGAAAGTCGCAGGCAGAAAAAGAGAGAGAGAGAGAAGAGAAACTGGGCTGGGTGTGGGCTTTTGAAATCTCCAAGCCCTCTCATAGTAACATACCTTCTTCAACAAGCCCACACTTCCTAATCCTTCCAAACAGTTCCACTAACTGAGCTCAAAGCATATGAGCCTATAGGGCCATCCTCAGACATCTAAAACACTTTCTCTTGGCATGTCTAATATCTTTAAAGGCCTAATAAAGAAAAGGGACCTTGGCAAGACCAGAGCTCAGGACTAGCCCTGCCAGCTCACTTGGGTATGCTATGTGAGGTGAAACATGTCCTCCATGTGCATGTGTGTCACATGCGTCCCTACTGTCTTCAGTTACCCTGTTTACGTGGTAAAAGTGTAAGCCCTTCAATACAGTAATATTGGAACAAACTGTATAGCAAGTACACTATGGTTTGCTGAAAGAACCTTAACAAGGATTGCCAGGGTGTATGTGTGTGAACCCAACAAATGTTGAAGGCAACTTACCTAATTGAGTCACCATGGATAAAAACAAATGCAAACTAATTGGCTGGATACAGTTGAGCCAGGAGATAAAACAACTATAATCTAAGTGTCTTGTCTCCCTCAGGACACCGTAAGGAACAGTGTTGGTCTTCAAACCCTACCCCATACCTGCTAGTCTGAATCTGCTTTTACTACAAAACTGTGTTTTAAGAGAGTCTCACTATGTGTCCCAGAACAAAGTACCCTTCTGCCATAGCCTCCACGTTCTGGGGTTTCCGTTGGAATCAGCATTTAGCAATATCCCTGAGCGATTCCCTTTCACATTGCAGTCTAGAAATGCTGGGTCAGAAACCATGGAATGAGGCTTAGTTAAGATTCTGCACTTCTGACTCGGCCAGCAAACTCCCAAGGGCAGACACTGGTGTGCCCCAGGCCCAGAATAGACCCACATGCTACACAGTATTTCCCAGGGGCTTGATGACGCCATTCTGTTTTTAGCAGCAGCATTCTTCTGCCCTGTGACATGACCTTCACTTTCCTAAAATGATCTTAATGCCTCCAAAAGATATCTGCCGGAGTAAATGAGAAAAATCTTGCTGTGAAAGCTGGGGTGTGTCACGTGTGTCACACAGTGCTTACAGCTCAGGTGAGAGGCAAGGCCAATTCAGGATGGTCTTGGGAGGAATCTGAGACCAGAGAGGTTCCATGGCCCTTGGTGGTAACAGGGGCCATGGACACTGACACAGACCCAGACCTAGCCCTCAGGGGCAGCACAGGCCAGGGCCTCACCATGGCCTCAGGGGCAGTGCTGGCTGCTTTCATCAGGCTGATCCTCACCACCCACAGGTTTCCAGTTCCTCTTTCCATAGGGCACAAACCATGCCCCTTCTCTTTCTCTCCCAGCTCCTCCCCGCATGCTTGCCCATCGTCGGCACCCTCTAGCACACCTCCATGCCGAGGTGGGGATGCCTCTGGGTGTCTTCAGCTCATCCTCTGCTGCATGGCAGCAAGCAGACTCTGGGTACCGTCAGCTCATCTCATCGTAACCTCTTTTTCAAATGGCCTGCCTTCCCTGGTGTCTCACTAGTCCTTTGTTTGCTTCCTGTTGGACCCTCTTTATTGAACTCTCCAGTGCTAGTTAGTTCTAACTTTCAGCTTGACACCACCTAGAGTCTTAATGAATTAATCCCAATCAGGTTAGCCTGTGGGCATGCGTGTGTGGGTTTGTCCTGATTGTTAATTGATGTAGGAGGGCCCTACTGTGGACCACACCATTCTGCCACCCCCACCTCCCACCCCAGCAGGGGGTCCTGAGCAGTGTCAGAGAACGCTAGCTTAGCACAAGCAAGGATGATGCATTGATGCTGTCTGCTTCCTGCCTTGACTTTACTGAAGTAATGGGCTGAAATCTTGATTGTAAACCTAATAATCTTTCTGCTCTAAGTGGCTTTTTGTCAGGGTATTTGTCACAATAACAGAAAGGAAACTAAAACATCTTGCCAAAGCTGGTCCTTTATCTGGGATGCGGCAAGGGTGTATGATGATGTCCAGTACAGGACGCGTACCTCCCCCCCCCCGCCCCCTGTGTTCTAATTGCAGCCTGTGCCACTAGTGCTAAAGGGATGCGAAAGTGGTGCTGGGTCACGCTTTCCAGTGTTTGTGTCTTAATGGTGATGGTTATTTCCTCTCAGGCTTTGCTTTGAGCCAGGCTTGCTGTATTTATCAGATCTTCAGATCGTAGAGCTTCCTTCAGCATCTTATAAAGTCTGTCAGAAATGTGATGCATACTCTTTCAAGTATCATTTTTCCCACTAAATGATATTGAGGCCAGTGGTTCTTAAAAAGGGTCAAGGCAGATCTAACTCTCCCCGGTTGTGGTGGGCTCCCTCAAGTCTGCAAGATCCGGTGAAATGAGGATAGCCGAATGACAGTGCAGCCCAGGTCTTATCCTCCTGCTCTGCACTCCCTCAGAGCTACCTCTCAGCCAGCCATGTTGTCAAGTGCATCAAGAGCTGAGGTAGTCATAAGCTAGACCAACTATGACATGTATTTGGGGTATCACATGAGACCCTAGAAACCCAAATGTTAGCACTCTTCTCTTCAGCTGCTGCTTTCTGGAGCTTCCAACTTCCTTTCCTCCCACTGGAAGAGAGCTGTGGCACCTGCAGGCCAGCCGGGCAAGGCGGGTCTCACCTAGTCCTGTTTCCATTCCCAGCTGCAGTCGGCTTTCTCCTGAGGGTGGTGAAAATGTTAAGGGAAGGAACCAGATGTTTCGAGAAGACAAATGCAACTTAACAAACGTCCTAAAGTTTCCGTATATCATAGTATCTTAAGTTCCCTCCTGGGCAGCGAGAGCCTCGGTGGTAAAGGTTACTGCCACCAAACCTGGCGAAACTGGACTCCACCCTAGGACTCACACAGCAGAAGGACAAAACTGACTCCTATAAGTTGTCCTGTGACCTCCACTCAGGCACCATGGCTTGAACGCACATATCACATTAATTACAGTAATATTTTTCTTGGTGGGAAGATGAGTCTGCTGGGACCTTTCTCAGAGTGCGTTGGAGGACTTGGTGAGATTGCCCATGGGTAACACGCAGTAGCCAGGGCTCCACCGTGCTCAGCTTCCAGTGGTTGTTCTCTGCGCCCAGTGCTTACCCTCTGGCTTACGTCACCTGCTTCAGCACTGAAGCCCTTCTGGTCCCCCACTTGGGGGTTGGGGTGAGTGAGAAACCCTTTCCTTTCTGCCTGAGAGGCTCATAGTGCACAAATGCCTTTTACCAGCCTTGGACATGCAGAGCACTTCCAACATGAACCTCCAACCAAGGGTGTCTCTAAGCTGTGGTTACAGCAGCTAGCATAACCGAGGCAGGAAGCAGAGTATCATCTAGCTTAACTCTCAGTGACCTTCCTAGGGTCACCTCCAGGGTCAGAGGAGTGAAAGCTCCCATGCTATGAGAAGCTAATGTTCAGATATGCTGCTGACTCTCAGGGCTCCTTCCCTGGAATTCCTCTCCCATCCCAAAGTGTGAGTTAGGCAAGATCTGTTGCAGCTGGAACAGGCTCCACCTTGAGGAAGAGGGGGATCAGGGTGGGGTCCACTTCAGCATCCCCTCTTCAAGCAGCTGCAGACTGCTCTTTCAGGAAAAGTTACACTGAACAAGAAAATGGCTGCATTAAGTGCTGGGTACAGTGTACAAGAGTGAATGGGCCAAAGGTCCTCTGCTCAGAAGCTCTTGAGGGAGGTCGTGAATGGGGAGTTTAGAGGTCTTGCTAGGGAAAGGATCCAAGCTGAGAGGAGCATTCAGGCCTTTGGAAGGCCAGGCTGTTTCTTCTGAACTCTCAAAGAAACCCCTCAGTTGCCAAGAGCCTCATTTTCTTCAGACGCACAAGGGTACTGCCATGCCCAGTGTCCTGCTTCATCCATGTGAAGAAGGTCAGAGGCTGCTCAGGGACAAACATGTCACTATTAATCTGATCTTTTTTTTTTTTTTTTTTCTCAGGCAAACTCAGAACCCGTTCTGGACCCACAGCAGATCCAAGCCTTTGACCAGCTCTGCCGGCTCTACAGAGGAAGTTCTCGGGTAATGTTTGTTCGGTTGATGCTTCTGTTTCCAATTTGGAATTACCCGTTTGGGGAAGGCGGTGTCTTAGAGTCCTGCCGCTAGCTCCAGCTTGAGAAGGTGCCTGTCATACCTGTTCTGACAACATGGCCCACCATTCCTGGCCCCAAGAGCACTCAGAATTTGGTAAAAGGGCAAAGGCAGTAGAGAGGCATCTGTTACCTCTCCCAGGCTGCGAGGACACAGAAAGCCCATGTGTGGCCTGTCTCTGTAGAGGACAAGCCAGAGCCTGTTTCCTCCTTCAGGAGGCCTTTGTGTATATCCAAGACTGCCAGATCTGCCCTGTGGCCAGGGCCCCCTCAACATCTGCTTTCTTGAATTTATTGCATGAACAAAATGGAAGTCTAAATGCAGGAAGCCAAAAGGCTTATAAACTTACTTCAACATGGTTGCTCCAGGTCTGAACACTACTTCTGCACGCCAACCAGCAAGCAGAAAAAAAGAAAGGTGAAGCCTAGCTCTCTCTTTACGAGCAGTGGCTAGATGTTGTGCATAGTACGTCCCTTGTCTACAAGGCAGATCTGTGACCACCTCGCCAGCTACAGTGCAGACTGGGAAGAGTGGACATGGGCTGGACCTCTGGTCTGCAGAACTGGTAGGAGAGTGAGGCTACTAGCAGTCAGTACTGCACAGGCGTCCATAGCAGGCTCGCTTGTTCCCTGGGCTTTCCCTGCCCTTCCTTGCTTAGTGCCTGTCCAAGGAATGGCTCATGTCGCATCCAGTCATCAAGAGCATGGGCCTGGCGGTACCCTGGGCTCTTCATCCCAAGGAAGCCCTGGAAGCATCTTTTCTGCACTCCTAGACCTTTCCCCTCCATTCTGCCTGTGCTCTTGGTGAGCGTTCATCATTACCACAGAGGCCACACAATCTGGTTAGTGAGTGCCCCTCTAGTTCCTTCCCTTCTACAAGGCCCATGTTGGCCCCCAGCCACCTGATGGAGGGAACAAGAACTTGTCAGCACCTCCACTCTGAGTCACACCCAAATGTAGTAAGAATTTTGGAATTTTGGTTTCTTTAAAAACACAGAAATATTATAAAAATATATTTTCATTTTAATCCCAGGAGTAGGGGTATGGGCCTGATATGCAGCAGCCTACTATGATTTGCTTAGTGCTGTAGCAGAGGCGTGTTTTTTGCCAGGGGCAGCTAGTTTCTGTGATTGTGTAACATTTGGAATTTGGGGGACTTTCCAAAAAGTATATAAATGCTAGGACCCCAAGAAACTGTTAGATTATTGGTGAATTGTTGGTTGCTGTTGATTGTGGTTTATTAAGTAGTCGTGTGCAAAGAAGAAACAACAAGAAGAAAAAAATTAAGATGTCCTGGCCTCAAAGATCAAACTTACCGTACCCAAGGAGCTCAGTGCCCCTAATCAGCAGGAAGTAGTCTTAACGATAATGATGCCCCCTTTCAGACCTGACTTTATTCAGGGATCTCCTCTCTTTCCTCTTTATCCTTTTGTCTGTCTCATCTAGTGTTAGGTGGTTGAAAGGGAAGAAGAAAAGGGTGAAGGGTGGAAGAAAGAGCTCACACCCCAATCACACAAAGCCCAGTGCTTTTCTGGCTTGTCTAGTCCCAGGTGCCTCTGGGCGCCGTAGCCCTGCTCTCTATTCTCAGGCAGACACTGAGGAGAAAGTGGCATTCCTCTTGAGCAGTTGGTCTGGACAGAGGTTCTTATTTCTGGAAACTTCCAGACTCTCCCAAATGAGACCCTGCAGTTTTACTGAACTGACTGGTATCATTCTTACCTGTCCCTGCTTGCCACCAAGCTCAGACCAGGTACAGGAGTCAGAATCACCATTATGTTTCACATACTGAGCCCTTCTTACTCAGGGCCTGTGTTTCCCTAGTCACGAAGTTACAGGAGGAAGGTTCAGTAAGGCTCTTGCCTAAGAAATAGGAGCCATGTTTGTGGTCGGTCTCTCTGCCCTGGGTCAGAATGTAGACAGAAACCCCTCAGTATAGTGTCTATCACCTGTTGTTGGAAACCTTGGGCATGATCTCCTCACAGAGCAGTCTCAAGCTGGGCAGGTTCCAGGGGCCGAGAGTGTGGTGGGATGGAGCTCATGAACAAGAAGTGTCTCTCCCCTGCAGGGTATCCGAGGAGGCCCTGGCCCTCTGCATGAGCCAGCCAGCCCCACACGCTGCCTTCCAGGCTGAAGGCTCACAGTCAGAGTATGAGCCTGGAGTTACTGAGTGCCCTGGTGTGCTGTCTGCTACTGTGATAAATACCATGCCAAAAGCGTGGCTTCTTACAGCTCACAGGGTGCAGTCCATCATCAAGGGAAGCCAGGGCAGGAAGCCAGGGCAGGACTTGAATAGATACCGTGAGGAGTGCCGCTTTCTGGCTTCTTCTCTAGTGACCGCTGCTACTCTTCTACCCAGCCTAGGCCCACCTGCCTGGGAATGGCACCACTACAGTGGGCCAGGCCCACCCACATCAATTAACAATAAAGGAAATGCCCCACAGACCTACCCACAGGCCAGTCTGATGGAGGTAGTTCTTCAGTTGTAGTTCCCTCTTGCCAGGTGGCCAGTTGTGTCAGGATGACAGCTGACGCCGACTGTGACAGTGAGCATGCCACACTCCATGGCTGTACTGCTGAGCCAGGACTAAGGACTGGCTCAGTTTTGATAGACTGGTCCTCCAGGGCCTCCCTCGGCTCCCTGAGTAGTGTAGCCACCGGTTACACACTGTCAAGCAAATGGCAACATGAGCTCTGTACCGTTGCTGCCAGTGTGGTGGCAGACTCCTTGCCAGAGGTAGAACGGCTAGAAGTCAGGGCAGCTAAGCAGAGCACAGGTGGTGGGCCTGTCGCCTCCAGAAGGCAAGACCACAGGCAGCTTGGCCAAATAGAGATTGCCATGTGTATCTGAGTCTGAATCCTGCCCTATCACTCACTCCCGGGCGGGCCAGTCACTCCTCAGCTTCTGTGAAGGACTGGACATGCCACCCATGCAAAGCACCCAGCCTGTCTGACAGCTGCCTGAGGCTTGCAGACATTCCCAGGCACGAGTTACACCAGGAGACAGATGCACACATGGTCACCTTGAAGCGTTGGAAGGCTCCCTGCTACGGCACCTCTCTTTGGGGAGTCCGTACAGAAGGCAGTTACGGCCCTCCCTAAAGCTTCGGCAGCTCTCCTGAGAAGAGTGGCCGTGAGCACCGTGCTCCAGCTCCAGCTCCCATCCACTGTTCCGGGAAGCTTGCACCTTGGCCCTGAGTTTCCCTCTCAAGTTAGCACTGTGGGAGACTGCAGGTGTTGCTTAGCAGGCTGAGGTCTCCATTCCCGGGTGTGCACTCATCTCTGATTGTGGAGGGCATCTGAGCGCCAGGCTGTTGGCTCTGACTTGCAGAAAGCCAGCTAGGTGACAGGCAACTGAGTATACAACCTAGCTTTGCAGTGGGCTGGCAGGATTGTCTCCTGGCAGGTTTTCCAGAGCTAAGCCACTGACAGGACAGGAGTATTGCTAACGCCATTGGTGGAGACATACAGCTGCAGCCAGAAGGGCATGTTTGGAGGAGGGGTGGGATCCACGCATGCTACTCTGGATCCCAAATTCAATTGGTGGCCAGAGGTCCAGGTTACCACAGAGAGAGGTCCGGGCCAGTGGTAATTCTGGGAGAAGGTGCCCAAAAGGAAGCCTGTGGGAGGGATGTGCCAAGAAGAGAGTCTACAGGGAGGCTGTGCACAGGGAGGGCCGCTATGCCTGCAGTAGTCCCTACCCAGGCCCAGTCATGTGCCAAGGCACACCCTTTCATGAGACATGACCTTGGGCTCCAAACCCAGGCTTTTTCACACTTTTTCATGAATCCAGAGGACCCCCTCTCCATCTCTGTCCGAACACAGGTCCGCCCACACCTCATGTGCTTCTCTTTGCAGCTGGCTCTCCTCATGGAACTCTCCCAGAACCGTGGGGACAGCTACAGGCCATTTGCTGGCTCCCAGAGCAGCTCTGCTTTCAACAGCATCTTCCAGAATGAGAACTTCCAGCTGCAGCTCGCGCCCCCGCCTGTGGCTGAAGACTGAGGCCTCCCTGGAAGAGCCCAGTGCTGTGGAAGGCAGGAGAGGACCCTGAACAGACTCAGCCTCTGCCTCCCACACTCCTGCACAGAGACCCAAGGAGGGCTCTCCAGCCCACCCCGCCACCCTCCCGTCTCAGTGTAGTGTCCCTGCTGCAGCGTCAGTCCAGCAGACAGGCCGGTTTCATTTTGCTCGGAATATTACCTTTGTCCTGCCCAGCCCTTTAGAAAATAGCAGTTACCCAGTGGCATTCGGTGTAAGTAACATGGGGTGGGGCGCACGGCAGCTGTGGAGAGCAAAGTGTGGCCTGGAGAGAGCAGCAGCCTGGGAAGCAGGCATCCCTGTTGATATGTTCATGTAAAGCTCATCCGAGCAGGAGGCCTGCCCTGCAAAACAATAAATGTCTCCGTGTTTGAGTCCTGCCTGTCTCTCTCTGTTTGAATCCCTCATGCCTGCCAGTCTCCTGTCTGTCACTCTATCCAGGCAGGGACCCTCATACTCTTCAAATAAACCGCTCCGTCACAGGCCTCAACAACCAGGCATTCCCATGGCTGGTTCAGGGCAGCCAAGGAGAGGAAGGCTTAGGCATGTTGGGTCCTGGGCCTTTATGTCATTGTGTAGCAGACATGGCAGGTCACCCAGAGACCCAGGTGGCCAATGCCATTGGTTCAACTCTTACGGACAGCTAAGCAAACCCACAAGAAATAGATGTGCAGAGCAGACACACAGAAAGCAGAGCCTGCTTCTGCCTCGGGCCTGTGGAGTAGCACCTCCCAAGAGCTGCAAAGGCTCTGCCTCCAGAAGAGGGTGCAGGGTGGTACTTCCCGCCTGAGGGGAGTGCATGGAGACCCTCTGATTGGCAGGCAAGGCTCAGAGATGAGTACTTTAAGCAACCGACACACAGAAGCATTAGCACAGGGTTCTAAGAGGACCCCTGCCTCATTTGGGATAGATCAGGTGTCGCCTCTAAATACCCAGCTCTGATATACTAAGGTTGTAGCAGGCCTAAACTGAGGTCCCTATACCTCTCCTAACACTTAGGTTTCACTGAGTATTGTCTTGTTGCATGGAGACAAACTCACCTGAAGGAGTCTCTGGAGATGCAAATGCTGTCTCTGTGGACCTCATGATGGCACTTTCTAGGAGGCATGAGGTGTGAAGCCAAACTCAGAAGACGGGCAGCCTTAGGGCTGGCTCCCAGCTGTCTGTCTCAATTTCATCCGTTTGTTTTCTGGTGTGCACATGCCCCAGTTGCTCTTTGCTTTATTTCCTCAGGGCAGGTCTTTCTCTGACGCAGAGCTCAATGATTTGCCTAAGCTGGAAGACCGCAGAGCTTCCAGGATCCATCTACCTGCCTCTCCAGGCTGGAGTTCCAGGCACATACAGGTTCTGGGGATTCAGAGTCGGGTCCTCGTGCTTGCATAGCAAGCACTCACCACAGGGCCATCTCCCCCCCCCCCCCCGCCCCCAGCCACATTTCTGGGTCCCATTCTGCCTCTTAGCTGCCACAGGAGGGGGAGGAACTGTCCTACAGACCCCTAAGCTGTTCCTTGAGAGTGCAGGCCCTGGCGCATACGTAAGCCACACTGGCATCTGGGGTGGCAAGGGCATGGTCACAGCTGACAGGGCAGGTGCCCGTCTGCAGAACTGTGTGACAGTTGTAAGGCTCCAGCCTTAAGGGCAGACAGCCAGAGAAAGTGCTGCTGCAAATGCTGGAGAGAGACACCAGCAGGGACAGCACTGGGCTGCCAGCCAGGAGCTGGGCTCTGGGCTCAGCCCCATACTGCCCTTCTCAGCTCCCCCAGGCTGAAGAAGGCCGTCAGATCCTCGGAAAAGCTCCAGCCACAGCCACAGTCTCGGGGATGTACGAGAAAAGGTTTTACAAAGGTGTGGCCCAATCTGGCTGCCAGGAGGAGGGGAGGGAGTGCTGCCAGAAGAACGCCAGCTCATCCGTGGTGAATGCTTTAGTGGATAAATAATTCACAACTTTGGGGATCCTTTTAGAGCAGTGTTTCCACTCCGCTCAGTCTGCGGAAGATGGTTCCCAAAGCTGCAGCTGTGCCCAGAGCACAAGAAAGGTCTCCTGGAGCGTGGCCTTCTGGGTAGGTCGGGACCACTCCAGGGAAGCTCGGAACACAGCTGAGCTCCTGGGGCCGCCCCAGCATGGATGTGCACATCCCTACCTCCCTCCTCCCCAGGGCACTCAGGTCCCTCTTTGTGCTTCAGGCTCTTCCATAACATCCTCTGAAGCTTTTCTCAGGCCTTCCCACTCCCCGCAGGGAGACAATACTTGGCTCTCACCTTGTCAGTGCTCCCCGTGCACTGTTCATGAGGCTTGATAATCCCCCTGCCTCTATTTCTGCTCAGGGCAGGAGGGTATGCTCTCTGTTCTGCTAGCACAGTCAGTAGATTATGAGTGACTAGCCATGTGCCAGGCTCTGCTTCAAGCAGGAGGTGTCACTGCTGTTGCCTAAAGTCACCGTTTTCCTCAGGTGTGGACAGAGATGTTTACAGACCCTGGGTATAACATAAACCTATCAGGTCAAGCACATAGAGATGACCTGCATGGCAGATTCTCCAGCCCCAGGTCAGCCAATAGCCTGACTCTTAACAGCACAGATATTTGCATGATCAGTGGGGATTATACACAGGTTCTTCTGTTTGTCTGTCTGTCTGTCTGTGCTGCCCATGTCATATACTCACACCTGAACAGCATTCCATTGTGACATTCCATTGTGGATGGGCCTCTAAGGCAATAGACGCTGACTCATTACCATTCTTGTGTCTGACTTTTGTGAACATTCCTGCATCTCTCTTAGTTATGGACTTGGAAATGATTTTGCAGTCCCAGGGATGCTGAGTGACTTTCTGAATGTGCGTATGAAGTTGAAGATCCAGAAGCATAGATGGATAGAAATCCTTCACACGCCACCTACCCCGAACTCCTTTCCTGAGTTTACCTCTAAGACCAAGGCTCTGTCATCAGCCTCCTGCCCATTACAGCCAGGGAGTAGTTGGCTTCTGGTCATGGCAGGAGCCACTGTAAGGCTCCTGGTTGGGGCTGGGTGCAGCTGGGACTGGAGGGGTAGGCTAGCTTCACACTACAGCACTTTCTATAACTGAGAAGCTAGTACTCACCATTCCTGTCATCTCCTCCCTTAGAATGAGAAAGTTGAAGCTGGGTTCTAAGAGACTTAAAAGGTCACATCTCAGCCCTCAAATGGGCTGAGGACCTTGTAACATGCCTTATCTGGCCCCTTCCTCTAGAAGAGTGAGTTGGCCCATCATTCAACATTCCCATGCCCTACTTTATCTTCACCTATGTTGGAAATTCCCAGCCAACTCCCCCTGCCGCTGCTGTGCCACTGCTGAGTCCCCAGGGCTGAGACAGACTGGGGTCCACGTAGACGATCAGGGAAACCAGGACACATGAGGCATCCATGGCCTCTCTGTGACCGTAGGACCAAACTGTGAGATGGAACCAACCTCTGACCTCCAGTAATCTGAAGGAGCCACAGCAAATCCTAGTTGGTCCCAACTGACTAGTCCTGGCCTTGCAGTGATTTGTCCAGAGACATCCACTGCTGGCTCTGTGTTTACCTAGAGTCTGAAGTTCCTTGAGAAACCTAGATTGTAGGTGTCTTCTGCATCCACTCAATGCAGCCTCTAAATTATGCTGGGGTCATCTCCTTATTCTAGATTCACAGCCATAATAGATGCCCTGTGCACATCACATCTGGGCTTGCAGGCCTTGCTGGAGCCATCCAATACCCGTGGCCTTGTCTTCCCAAGGGCTCTTGGGCTCTGTCCAGCCTCTGCTCTTGCTGATACTGTTACAGTTTGCTATGAAATCCCAAATCCCACCTGTTGGTTTCTGATACATGGATGTTCAGGGGTGGAGCTTAGGGAGCAACTGGATCCTGGGAGCCCTGATCTTATGGGTAGAATAATTTTTTCCATGTGATGGCATTATTGGGAGGTGAGGCATGCTCTAGAAAGATACATCTTGTGCCAGGTCCTTCCTGTGGCTCTCTGCTTCCTGGCTGCCACAGGTGAGCAGCTCGTCTCTCTGTCACACCCTTCTGCCATCTTGCTCTGCCTGAATATAGTCACCTTTCTGCCATCATGCTCTACCTCACCAGGGTCACCCTTTGGCCATCATGTTCTTTCTCTGCAACCATCTGGCCCTGGACTGGAATATCTGAAACCACGAACCAAATCATAGCTCGACTGCTTATAGTTGTTTGTTCTATCACAAGTACAGCTAACGAAGGCTGCAGTGGCTTTTCTAGGTCCCAGAAGTCAATAGGAGCATGGACGTTTCCTTTATGAACACTGGCAGTATGGTCTACCCAGGGAGATTCCAGACTGAGGACAGAAACTCAGCTCTTCTGCACGGGCCTGGACTCCAGCAAGTGCTCAGAGCAGGTGAGCAGTTCCCTGGAGCATTCTAACCCCCAGTGACACTGAAGAGTATCGACAGTGGAGGGTAATCAGAGGGAGCACCTGGGACAGGTGCTTCAGCAGCTAGTGGCGATGCCCCCCGTGAGGGCAGAGGGGCAAATGGAAGCAGCTGATTCACAAAATGCTAAGGTTGAAGCCCAGTTCCCAAAAGGAACGGTTCGATCAGGTGCCACGCCCCAAAGGAGACTGAATCCAAGCCTTGAGACCAGACCCAGGCTGAGCCAGCCTGGCAGGAAGCCAGTGTAACCTGGCAACAACATTGGAGGTTCCTGCAATGTCCCACATTCAACCAGGGCTGCTCTCTTGGGCACCCCAAGTGTGAGGCCACAGCAGCCACAGGCTGGGCTTGCGTGAGGGGGTAGGAAACTGTATGGTGGTGTTTGCTCATGGGAGCAGTGAGGGGTGCAGGCTCTGTCCCCATTGCTGCCCTGCCATGTGAACTTTACATTTGGCTTAAGTTTTATCTTCAGCCAAAACATGCACGCGCACGCGCGCACGCGCACACACACACACACACACACACACACACACACACACACGAGTTGTTAGGGACAGTGAAGAAGCCACTGAGATGCTTGTGAACCATGGGTGCCTAGGACCTGCAGCGCGCCCCACGTCCACAGTGCTGGCATTTGCCACCTCATGAGGAACCAGATCTCTGCACCGAGAGAGATGGTCTGGAGTTTCACCAGGTAGCTTTCTCATCCTTCATCTCCAGGTTTCTCAGGCAGTCACTGGTGGGAAACGCAGGAAGACTTCGTCTGGCCCACAAGCCCCCAGGGTAGTTGGAGCACCTGGGACAGGTGCTTCAGCAGTGACATTCTTCAGCAGAAGTCACTTAGCTCCAGACTCCCAGCAACTCATACACTCAGATACACAGGAATGTAGCCATTGCTTGGGCCACACCCCACTTTGACCAGACACAGTGAAGTGAGGTACTGCCTGTCCTCCATTTTCAATGGGTTTTTAGCTATGGAAATACAGGTTCATTTTAGAAAACGCCAAAACGTAACAAAAACCACCTGGCTATCTCAGCATCCTTATCAGGTCTTCTTACATGCCCCTCCATCATGTCTCCCTGGCTCCTGAGGACCTCCACCTGACCATCTCCCCTCAAACTCAGCTGCCAAGAGGCAGGTCCCATCTTACCCTCTTCATTCAGTGCTGAGCATTAAAGGCATTAGCTGTTCCCAGGTTGTAATGAGGACAAGAGGCTGGCCCGCTTTACTGAAGAAGTGTGGGCAGTCAGCACTTGGAAGATGCCTTCCCGAATGTGGCAGTACAATTATGCAGAGTTAAATTAGTGAGCCGCACATGCAGATGAGATTCGCTGTCAGCAGGAATTCCCCAGGAAAACAAGCTGGTGCTCCCGAAAAACAGAGCCAACCTAGCGTACAGGCCAAGATGTGACTGAAACGAAAAAAGCAATGGACCGAGCTGAATGTTGAGCTCCTGGGAAACACTGCTCGTGAGCACACATGCACTAACCAGCAGATGATCCTGCTACACAGAAAGGAAAAGCTAAACCATACCCCTGCTCCGGCGCTGTCTGCTGGCACTGTGGGGTGAGCCACAAGGCTCGGGCAGTGCTCACTGGGTTATAGACAGCAATGGAGTAATGCAAGCAAAGGGCCGTGAGTGTGGCCTCCTGGGCTGGTGTTCTGGGTTCAGATCCCAGCCTGACTAATGAACAGTGCCACAGTGGTGCTTTCTGAGCTGCCCTGGTTTGCACAGCGGTGTATGAAGTCTGTTGGAAGTGGTAAGGCAGCAGCAGGAACTCGGGGGAAGTGTTACTGATGTTCTTTACCAGCAGTCCCCAGGGAGGCTGTCCCCCAGACATAATCCCAGAAGCTGGCATGCTGGGTTTCTGGGGCCTGGAGAGGCAGCCCAGCAATTAGGGGCACCTCTCCCAGAGGACCCAAGTTCAATTCCTGGTATCCACGTGGCAGATCGCATAGGGTTCACCTTAGACCTGAAACAATTCCTCCTTTTCTCTGTAACTCCAGTTCCAAGAGATCCAACCCCCTCACACAGAGGGCCACGCAGGCAGAACACCAATGCCCAGAAAATAAAATCAAATCATTAAACTAATTTAAAAAACTGAGTTTCTGGACTCGCCATACTGAGGCACGACCCGGGCCCATGGGGTAGTAGCACCCTTCCTTACTCGACCTCTAATCACAACTGTCTTACACAGTGCTTGCGAACTGGAGAGGGGGCCTAAGTTGACGTGGAAAATGCTATTTACAGGGTGATGCCATTTTTACTCAGTATAAACCTAATGGGAATCAACCTAGAAGTTTTCACATGGAGCTCTCACATGCTTGTGAGAATGATACTTAGCCACCCTCCATCAAGTTTTGGAAAGTTTAAATTAGCAAGGGGCATGAACTGCTTATGTCCTAGTACACAGTAAACACTTGATACAAAAAACTCAAACAGCAATTTTGTTCTAGTACAAAAGGAAAACCACATTTATTGTACAGCAGTATTTTCCTAAAGTTGAGCTGTCTTGGGAAAACAGAATCTAAGTTTAGGAAATTACAGAGGGGTCAACATTGTGCTTAAACTCCAAAACAGGTTCAGAGGAACCCAGCACAGCACGTGACTTCTGCAAGGCAAGGACAGCCTTCACACATATGCAGACAGTGACGTGGAAGCCCTTCAGACCCCAGGCAGGCTTCCAGCTGCTTCACCTCAGCAGCAGACATCCCTCCGTGGACGGCATCGGCCCTTCCAGTACACCCGCACTCAGGCACCATAGACAAGGTGAGATTAGGAAACAGATTCATTGTGAGAAATGCCCTTGTGTGTATTCTGAGGTTTAAGATGGCGTTTGGGGCTGTGGGGTACAGAAAAGGTGAATGCCGCCCCCTCACCTCTCAGCTGCCCCTCTGTGGAGAGTGCAGTAACACGCTCCCACAAAGCCCCAGGGGACCCAGCCTCCGTCTGTCTAGTTCACAGCACCGCTGGACAAAGGGGAAGAAAACAGAATATTTCCCTCAAGTAAGAAGCCGAAACTTGACAATAAAGTCTTGCAAATAGGATTCGGGGGCAATCAAGAGCAGATGACAAATAGTGCTTTACTTAAATCTGTGCTGTTTTTTTTTTTTTGTTTGTTTGTTTGGTTTTTTGGCGTGGCAGTTATCTACACTGCCACGCATATATGGGTATTTTGACTTTCTAAAGTGTCTGGTTGCAATCAAATTTGCGTAAGAAGAATTTGTTCTGATCAACCCTAGAAAAACATAGTATTTCAAACAGGCAAGAAGGTGAGGTTGAGAAATGAAAGAGTATGCCCAAGAGACTATCAGACCCTAGATCATATCCCAAAGATTTGTCAGAAAACAACCATGTGGTTGTTCTGGACTGGTGGCTTAGGCTCTACATTGTGCTGAGGCATGTTGGGACACTGGCTCTGCACTGTGTTATAGTGTGTTGTGTTTGGACACTGTGGCTCAGGTTAGAGTCTGTTCTGTATTTTTGTTGCCTTGAGGAGTAGGTCTTTTCTTCTCAGAAAGCAACTGCTTTTCTTCAGGGTCAGCCTCACATTCTCATTTTATTCCTTAAATGATACAAGGCAAAAGAACACCTAGGTTTTAAAGTAAAGCCTTATTATTATGATTATTATTAGTTTTAGATATCAAATAGTTATCCCAAAAAGGACTTTAGTTGCAGTTCATTTCTCAGAAAAAATTATGGACGCACTTGAAGCTTAAAATCTTGGTTAGGTAAGAAAACTATACTCCACAGTCAGTGGGATTCCACCGGTACCTGACAACCTTTCAAAAGTGGCGACAGCGCCAGTGTGCCACGGAAGCCCAGCCACGTGGCACAAGCCTTGCCCTAGGCAAGCATTCTGTAAGGTCCAGTTTGCGAGCTCTCACCTCACTGTCCAAGTGTGAGTCAAAAGCCTACTGAACACGACTGTGCTTACCATCTGGTGCACGCTGCAGCTAAGTGTTTCTAAAGTGCCTATGAATACACGCATACAAATCAGCACTGTAATATCAGGATTATAGAGGAAGTCTTTCATAGAACATGGAACAGAGTCGGCCTAGAATTTAAGTTAAACTACACATTTATATTCTTTTCAGCTGACTTCAGAAGGCAAGCATAGAGAAATAATGCCGGCTTAATCATATTTCAGACAATTACTGGTATGAACAGTGGTAGGAGAATAAAACCAAAAACCTCTTGGTTGTGCTTAGTTAGAAAAGGCTGTTTTGAGATCTAAGAATGCAAGGAAATGTCTCCAACTTTATAAAACGGCAAGTGAAGCTTAGTGAGTTTGATTATAAAGAGATTGTGCAAATATTTCATGTGATCATCAATTGTTATTAAATCCAAAAAAATTTATCAGAAGTGTGGCAGATCTGAGTGGCAGCTACGGGGTTTAAAAAATGGGAACGTGGACAGAAGTCCTGCCTGGGAAAGGGCCAAGCTTCAGAACTGTGGCTATGGCCATGTGTTCCCATGGCTTTGGAGCCCGGTTGTAGACCCCAGTTAGCTTAGTATTCGTGGCAGTGGGACTGTAGATAGGAAAAGAGCAGTCAGAAGCCCTGCTGTGTGCCTGCCTCTCCTGGGCATCTGAGGCGCTCACCCACGGCACATTTGAAGACGGTGCCACTGCTGCCATCATGGTCCCAAGAGCCGGTTAAGAGATCTGCGGCTCATGGTATTTGGTTTCCATGCCAGCGAGGTGTCACAGACCTCAGGCAGGGCTCACTAGGTGTCCCCAGGCCATCCCAGGCCAGCAGAATGACTCTCCAGCCAAGACGTGGCTGCTCCCACCTGTCTTCCCCTGTACCTGCTGGTTCTTCTTGGTTTGAGTGTTCCCATTTGAGTAGGTGGAGATTTTTGCTACATTCTCATCTAGCTCAGGAAGTTTGGGAGGCCTGCAGAACATGGCCTCCCCACCTTGAGCACACACTAACAACACAGAGGGATCTGAGGAGATGCTGTCAACATAGCGAGGCCACGGCACATACTCAGACCGTCAGGATCTGAGAAGGTCCTCCCTGCAGCTCTGTGGCTCGTGTTTTCCCAGATCTGTACTGTCCTCACAGACAGACCTGGGGAAATGGCAGATAATAAGATCATGTGAGAATACACGGCAAACTAGGAAAAGAGTTTTGAAGAAAGCTACCTAAGAAAGAATTACTCACTATTTTGTTCGGGTAGAAGAACACATACAATGTGTGTGGATTCCAGTGTGGTAAAGTGAAGTGTTAGGTAAAACGTCCTCCTGACTCAGCAGTGAGCTATCGCAACTGTTTTTTTGCATTTGCATAAACTCCATGCATCATATAAAATTCTAGTCCATTTCTCATCTAAGCCATTCTAATGCTTCATACAAACAAACGAAGCAGAATTAATCAAACCTATTAGATTCATCCCTAATCCCTAAAGGACTGTCTCTTAGCATCTCCATGCTAACTAAAACTATTGTGTATTTTTTTTTTCTTAAGGTGTCAGATGTACCGCCCCCCAAATATAATACCTACAAAACTTAAATGCTTCTCCCTGACCTGAAAACAACCAAGAAGGGCGGTGACGCCTCGGATCTCACCTGGGCCAGCTCAGACAGCGAGGCAACTTTCTCAGCTGGCCCAAGCCAAGTCTGCTTCTCCTCTCCCTGGTTCCAAGAGCCTCCTGGTGCCATGAGCTGCGTGACTTGTGTCCTGTGCTATGGTGTGGCTCCTTTGTGGTAAGAACCAGGACTGGGACCTCCCGAATTCCCATCCCCCTGTACATGTGTGTACATACAGCTAAGGCTGGCCTGGACATGAACTAGAGAGGACCAGCCCTCCTCATGACCCGCAGTGCTGTTTCCTGAAGAGGGCTGCTCCCACCCCAAACCCAACAGGACAGAGGTGTCACATAACTCGCCCAAGGGAATCTGAGCAAGAGCCTTCAGCCCAAAGGGCGGGCCACTGGTAAAATATGGGTGGCTCCTCCGTGTGACCCACACGCTGTGGTCATGCCACCCTCAAAGTTCTCAGTGACATTAAGGCCGGCCTGCAACTCGTGACACCATGATGCTACATAGACAGTAGGATACGAAAGAAAACAGTGTCATTACAAGGTCACACCCAGCAGCAGACGCTGGACTGCTGAGGTTGGTAAGAGGGCTTGGAGAATGCCAAGAGGACTGGAGAAGGACGCATCAAACCAAAGCGCAGAAGCTCAGGGCGGGTCCCTGCCCTGGCCCAGACTACACCGTGGTTTCCATCGTCTCAATCACTTCCAGGTCAGACTGCGATGGGGAGAGGAGGGTGCACTCGTCGGGCTCCCAGCTGCTCTCGGGGCTGTAATCTTCCTCGGAACTCAGTTCCGCCCCTTCCTCTGTGTCCTCGTCGCAGGACTCCACGTAGTGAGCCCCGATTGCATTGATCCCCGAGTCCTCAGAACTGGAAGGGGAGGAGCAGTGACCCAGTTTCGGAGTGTCGCTCTCTTTAGAAATTAAGGCATCGTGTGCAGAGACCTCCTCGGGGCTCATCTTCTGGGAATGGGGCGCTGGCTGCTTCTGCACATAGCACATCTTCCCGTTGATACATTTAACCTGATAGTTGTCGATGAAGAGATCTGAGATCATACAGTACCTCGGCGAGTCGGGAGGAAGCGGAGGCTGGAAGACGGACGCAAGTTTCAGAAAGTGTTCGGTGAGGGAGACGGAGATCTGAATGGTGTTGGTGGGCTCTCGTGGCCTTGCAGGGATCTCTGTGCTCGGGAGCTGCTCCACGGGGGTCATGGGCTGGTACACATATTTGCCTGTGGACACACAAGATACAGCTGAAAGCTCAGACCACCACACATTCTGTGTCAGCAGAGCTGCGGCAGTCTGGTGCTGCAGCACATTTTGGTGACATCTAGATTGAGAGAGTAACAGCATCATCGCTCGGTCCGTCCTGTCCACTTCAGATCCAGCGTGTCACAGCAGTGTCCATGCGAGAAACCCAAAACACATTCTGAATTTTAACTTAGGAGGTACTCTCATAGAATGTCTGGCCAGTCTGGGGCCTTGGGTTCAACCACCTGTACTATTAGATAGATGGATGGATGGATGGAGCTGCTCCTATGGGCCTGGGGTGGATGGAGCTGCTCCTATGGGCCTGGGTGGAAAGATCATCCCGTAGCCCTCATCTTAAAACAATTCACCCAGCACACTGGACACAGTACCTAGAAACAATATGGTCAGTATAGGCTTGAAAGAAAACCGTACTATAGAACTGTAACTTCCTTTTTATCTCTGTAATTACCTCTATAATTTAGTACATGTTAATATTTTTAAAAACTAGAGGTACTTCAATGTAATACCAGAAATATGGGGGGGGGGCTGTCCTTTCCTAGGTGTCTGTGTTTTGACTTGGTTTCACTTACAGTTCTAGGGAAGGAACCCAGAGGTGAGTGTACGTTGCCGATGAGCTGTAGCGGAGGCCCTGGGTGATGTGCTTTAGTAAGTTTGCACACGTTATTCAGCAGGTAATAGCCTACTGGACTATAGCCTCCCGGCCACCCTGAACAGCAGGCGAAGGTTGGCTCTGTCCAAAGACCCAAAGTGAATCAACGGCATAAGGAGGAGGCGGTGTCTCCCAGACACCGATGCCACGGCCACTCCATAACTCAAACCAGGCGCTTGCTTGCAAGACACACACACACACACACACACACACACACACACACACACACAGCAGCCCAGCGGAGCATCTCTAACTCCTCTCTGCTCTCAGCCTTCAGCTGCTTCTCAGTCTGAAGCCTAGTACAAAGTTGTCTTAATGTGCCCGTTTCCACTTTCTCTTTATCTCTTTCATACATATGGAAAATCTGTCAAGTGCCAAACGTTAAGGACACAGATTCAAACTATCCAGTTTTAAGTCTAAAGTAATGGTTTCCCTATTATTACTAGAGACAGTGTCTTGATGTGTAGCCTTGACTAGCATAGGACTTGCTGTGTAGACTGGGCTGGCCTCAGACTCCCAGAGAGCCACCCACACCTACCTCCCGAGTACTAGAATTAAAGCAATTGCCACCACACCCAGCTTGTAAATCTAAAATTATCTTGTAATACAAAGCCAAAAGGGGTGGAGGAAGATGTCTCATTAGAGGAGCGTTTGCAATGCAGCCCTGCTGACCTGAGTTCAGGTCCCCAGAACCCATGTAAGAGGCGGTTGTGGTGGCCCGTGCGGGGAGAGGAAACACTCGCAGGAGCTTAAGGCTAGCTAACAGAACAGCAGCGAACAAGGAAGACCCACCCTCAGACAGGCTGGGATGGACACCCAAGGTCATTCTGTGACCTCCCTACGTGGGTGGGTGATGGTATACGCATGTGCGCATATACACACTGTCTACCTAGCTATCTAATCTATTATATTTTTTAAGTGCTAAAAGGAGGAGGGAAGCCCTGAGAAATCCGGAGACAAGAGCCACTGCCATGAGCATCCTCTTGTGTCCTTCCTGTTGGACGAGTACGTTTAGTCAGGCAGGGTCTCGTCCTTTGTGCACACTGTGGCAGCTTCTAAGCCTTAGTGCCGCTGGGATTTAGATCAGCTCTTCCTTTCCCAGATCTGTCCTGTGTGCCACAGCAGGGTTATCCTGGCCTCTCGACATTCATTCATTGACAAAACAACTCCTCCCTAGACAATAAAAAATTCAAGATGTTGTCCAATATCCCAAGGGGTCCTCTCCTGGGAGAGGATGGAGAATTTGTGACATCCTTGTAAGCATCTCGCTGCAGGGAAGTCACTCATGTTCCATTTCTTGGTCAGACTGGAAATGAAGTGGAATCCTCTTTGTAAGGAACACTGTCTTAGGTTCTCCTAGTGTTAAGGCATGGAAGAACGGCAGCTATGTGCAGTGTGCTGTGCCACGGACCACAGTGCTGGCCAGCCATCAATACCAGGCTGGACTGCAGGAAGTGATACTCAGAAATGTCCTCTGCTTCAC
This sequence comes from Psammomys obesus, assembly GCF_907164565.1. Lineage (NCBI taxonomy): Eukaryota > Metazoa > Chordata > Mammalia > Rodentia > Muridae > Psammomys > Psammomys obesus. The sequence goes on from NW_026596064.1 coordinate 1,983,250, forward strand.
CCTGAGATGCCATGTAGAAAAAGCACATTTGGAAAGCCTGCACAAAGACGAACCGTGCAGACCTCCTAGGCTGATAAAATCACAACTTGGAGCTGTGTGGTCGGTGAGGGAGCTCTCTGAGTTTAAAAGGGAAAAAAAGTTAGAATTCATTAGACCTGCCTGAGACACTGTTTAAAGCAGATCAGGCAGCTGGATTTCTCTATCCGCAAGAGCTCCTCAGCTCTCGAGGCAGAAGCAAATCGCTGTGAGTTTGAAGTCAGTTGGCCTGCATAGTAAGTTCTGGGCCAGCCACAGCTACACAGTGAGACTCTGAAGAAAGCAAGGGAGGGAGAAGACAGAGAAAGGGAGGGAGGGTGGGAATGAAAAAGAGAGGGAGAGAAGGAGAAACGAAGGAAGAAAAGAGGAATAAAGAAAAGTGAGAAGAAAAGAGAAAGGAGAGAAAAAGAGGAAGGGAGGAAGAAAGAAGAGAGGAAGAACAGAAGAAAAAAAGGAAGGAAGGATGAATGGGAAGGAAGGAGGATGCCATGCAATGAGCATGCAGAGAGGTCAGATCTACTGACTGGCATGGCAGGGCCCCAGCCTCCAAGTATTGGGGATATAGAGGAAGCTGACTAGAAGATGCCTGGGCCGAGGATGGTCTCCTGTCTAGAGGGAAGGAAATGGGGAACAGGTTTCCAGTTCTTTCTTTCTGCCCAGCTATTAAGCTTGGGAGGCTGGCTGCAGGGGGCTGGCTGAGTTCACCCACGCCAAACCCGTTCACATCTGGTTTAGGTACCCCTTGGCACAGTGCTGCTGGTTGATTCTGATCTTCCAGAGCCATCTTTAACCCTGGAAAAGAAGGGATGAGGCAAAGCCAAGGGTTAGGACTTTCTTCTCCCTCTCCACATCTCCCCACCCCCTTGTCCTACTCTGTTCCCTTGCCCTCCTTGTGATCACCATTATTTTTTGGTTTCTCTCCTCCTGGTTGTTGTACCTTTCTCTAGTCTTCTCTCCACCAAGGCTGACTTCTTGAAGTATGGCACTCGGTATGAATGCTGCACGCCCACATTCATGTGCTAAAGTCCCAGTTACCAACGAGACCTTCATGAGGTGGGACCCCCAGTGGGTTTCACGTCCTTAAAGAAGAGGATGAGACCAGAGCCTGTCCTTGCCTCAGCTTCCGAAACCGGGATGAGTGTCCTCTGTTTCACTAGACTTCCCAGCCAGAAACAGATGTTAGTCAAGCCACGCAGTCTATGGCAAGTGTGTGTATGTGCATGAGTGTGTGGTGATGTGTGTGAGGGGTATGGTGTGGATGTGTGCCTGCACATGAATGAACGGCTGGAGCATGCAGAGGCAGGACAGTCTGTTGGGTGTCTTGCTCTATCACTGCTTTGAGACAGTGTGTCTCACTGAAATGGAAGCTCAATGTTTTGGTTAGCCTAACCGCCTGGCAAATGAGCTTTCGGGATCTTTCTGTCTTCACACCAGCCCCACCCCCCAGTGCTGGAGGAATTACGGGCACATTCAGTCATGCCCAGCTTCTCTCTATGGGTCCTGGAGATTCAAACTCAGCTGCTCATCTCGCATAGCAACTGCTTAGTCTACGGCATCGGACTGCAGCAGTCTGCCCTGACCTATCTGTGCATGAAAGAGAGAACCCAGCTGGGAGTGCACCGTGGCTCAGAGCAGCCCTGTCTCGCTCTGAACAAAGTCCCTGATCTGGGAACACAGATGCAGAGACAAAGGGTGGCAAAGAGGCTGCCGCCCCAAGACAAATGATCATGTAACATTGTTTGATTTCTTTACAGAAACAATGGAAATGTGGTTGGAGGTGTGGCACAGTGGTAAATCGAGCAGGCACGTGGCTCTGGGCTTCACCTCCAACACCACAATAAATAGGTAAAAAAAAAAAATTAAACAGTGCATAGATAAAAGTCCTGACTTGAAGAAGAATGGAAGTGACGCATCTAGAAATTTCACTTTGGACACACACACACACACACACACACACACACACACACACACGTAGCAGGGTTATCCAGAGATACAATCACCAACAGATAAACAAAAGTAAAAATGTACATGTGTAAAGGAACATTCGTCATGCTGAACGAGGGTGCTCTGAAGGACCCTGTGCCGAGGGAAATAAGCCAGACACGGCAGGAAGGATACTGGGTCATTCCACATACATGAGGTGCCCAGAGCAGCCATGTTCATGTAAATGGAGAGTAGAACGAGTTTCCCAGGGCGGGGCATAAGAAGGAACGATAGCAAGTAATTTCAGTTTATAGGATTCAAAGTGACGTGGAGACAGCTGCTCAACACCAATGTCACTCAACATGCCTATCGAAAAGTGCCCAGTGACACTCCTCACTGGGGACACATAAATCAACCACAAAGAGCTGTCGCTCCACTCAGAATGGCTGTTATCAAGGGAGAAAAGAAAATAACCAACACTGATGAGGATTCCAAAGAGCAAGGCTCTCCCACATTTGTACTAGGGATGAACATTAAAACGATCATTGCAAAGACCTCATGAAGGTTACTCAAAAACTGATGAACGGATGGCCTCTCCTTTAAAACGTGTAAAATGGGCGTGCCTGTGGAAGCCTGCGTGCTCAGCCTGTGTGAGAGCCTGGGTTCAATCTCCAGCAAGCAACAACAAGATGCAACCAGAAATGAACTTCTTTTTTTGTTGTTTATGTTTTTGGTTTCTTTGCTTTTAGTATTTGAAAGACTCACAATGTATATACCCCTGGCTGCACTGAAACTCACTATATAGACCAGGCTGGCCTCAAACCCACAGAGATGCCTATGCCTGCCTCCGCCCCCCGAGTGCTGGGATTGAAGGCATTGTACCGCCATGCCTGGCAGAAACAACCTGGCAGAAACAAGGTTCTGTTGGATCCGGCAATCCCACTGCTGGCTACACATATCCAGTGGGCTGGAAGTCGGTGAGTTGAAGAGATGGCGGCATCTGTGTGTTCACACAAGTCACAACAGCCACGACGTGGAACTTGGGCACCCAACAGAGGGTGAGTGACAAGGGCAAGTATTACACATACTTCCAGTGACGTATTCCTTAGCCGTGAAAGAGTACCTCGGATGGTGAGTAAAATAAAAGCATAGAAAGCTAATAAGGCATAGTCTCTCTTCCACGTGGAAGATGAACAAGTTGGTTCCACGGAAGCAGAGACTCTAACAGCAGTCACTGGAAATTGAAAAGCCAGATGCAGGATGGCTATCGAGCGCTGTCGGATGATAGCAATTTCTGATGACCGAAGCAGAACAACCGAGGCTGCCAATAACTGACGGTTTCAAAGTATCTAATGGAATTCTCGGAAACGTGCCTGAGGTGACACATACACCAGTCCCTCTAACCTGATTAGCACACTGAAATGTGCACTGCGCTCCTTAAATTCAAAATATATTTAAAAGCTGACCAGAAAACAAGAGATGCTTTTACTAGCAATGTTTAAAAGAAAAACTGGTATCTCTTTTAAATACTGGAACTAGTTAAACACTGGGCACGATCGAAATTCACAAAAAAGCAGCTGTGACCAACGGGTGAAGTAAGTACTTCAGAAATCTCATTTCTTTGGGAGGGATCTCCTTCAACACGTTCTCGAAGAGCAATCAAATCCACTAAGCACCTCCCATGAGCCTTTGGAAATCTCCGTTGCTAATATTTCTGATGTGGGCAGGAACCCTGTGGACGCTTTTCTCACAACACCTCAATGCGGCGCTTGGGTGTGCATGGAGAGACTTGTGTTATCTTGCATAAACAGAAGGCAGAGCGTGCCACGCTGTCAGGCCTGCTCCTGTTTAAAGCAGGTGATGGTCTACAGCGAGGCGACAGACCCTTCTCAGGGGCTCGCCCTGAGCTAGTGAGGGCTGTGGTGGAGCTCTCACATCACCAAACACTCCCTGCATAGCTCAGGGTGATTACACAGCAGAGATAGTTTTTTGAAGAAAAAAAAAAAAAAGCAAAACTGCAACAGCCAAACAAATCCAGAAGGTCGGGCAGGCGTACTGACATGCCCCCTTAACCTGCGGCAGGCTCCTCCTTACTGCTCCGTTTTGTTTATAGCTGTACACTTGACACTTCCTAACAAAGTCTTCTGGGAGAAATCCTAGCATCTTGCCTTTGCAGGTGAGTTAATGTCTGTTAAATGTGTGTCTCTCTTAACACAGAAAATACCCTGTTCTCGTGAACGCAGAGCGATTTTAAGAATTAGCCCCAGCAAAATATGATTAGGAAAGTATGTGGAGGAGAGCCAGGGCGGCCTGAGGCGGACTGCAGCCCGGCGCAGGTCCTCGCTTTTCATCAAATCACAGCTGCTTACGTTAGGCGGGGTACTCGATGTTTTGAAAGAAATATAGTAGTGCTTTTTACAGTGTGTCGGTCGTTGAGAAGTGAACCACACAGAGTGGAAACAGCATTACAGGAGCCCGACTCCCCACCCTGCCCACTGACATCCATATTTGCTCTAGGAGAACACTAAAGATCACAGACTTTCCAGTGTGTTGAAGCCCTAATTAGAAATGTAAGCAAGGTCCTCGAGTCTTCATTTATGGCCCATGCCACTTTTAGTGGCACGCACTTAATATGAAGCAAATCCCTGCTGCGACAGACAGACCAGCAGGAGCATGGCTTACTACTCACTGAAGGAGCACTTACTGACTAGCCCCTGTCTGTACTAAGTCAAACGCCACAGGAGAAAGAGCGCAGGACACATTGTGGTGGTGTTTCTGGACCACTGAGACAGCACATCACAATGTAAAACCACATCAGGGCAACGTGAAGCCTGTGCAGAAAGGTCCTGCACCAGCCAAGCCGAGGAACGGGAGCGGGGCTCCGGGGGAGAGTGGCCGAGCAGCAAGCAAGCAGACTGCTCCTGACTGGCTTTGGAGCTGGGGTGAGGCGGCAGGACTGTGGCCGGGTGGGTCCCGGAGCACTAAGGCGGGGCACCCAGTGTGGGTACCACCGTGAGCTCTGAGGATCTCAGCGAGGCGGGGCACACAGGTACAGGGAAAATGAGCGCTGACAAGCCAGGAAGAGATGGAAGTGAAGAAGGAAGGCGCTGTAGCAGATGGTGGGCCATGCTGTCCTCCAAACCGCCGAGAGAAAGAAAATGGGAGGCATACCCCCAGGCATGTAGCCACCTGTGTGGGCTGAGGAAAGACTGGAGCCGAGGACAGCCCAGATGAGTCCCAAGGAGCTCTTCACGTGTCCTCGGATTTAGTTAATTTCACATTTGACGTTCCCTGGTGGTAAGATGTTTACCTCAGACGGGTTGAAGGACTAGCCATAGGTAGAGCCCTCCAGTCGACTGACTCAGCCTGGGACGCCCCACTTTCTCTACTCATGTGTCACACCTTTCCTGCTAGTAGAGTAAACCTTAATTGAGTGCAGGCCCTGGGGACATGGGGCTAAAAACAAGGCCGTGGCTGGCCCCAGAGTCACTGTGTAGTCAACATAGAAAGAGCCCATTCAACAAATCACCACAGGAAAAGACACATAATCACAAACTATTAAGAGTCACGAACATGGCCTGTGATGCTGCTCTTGTGCTGTTGACTGGCTTGTGCAGCCTAGGAGAACATAAGGGAGGCAGAATTCACTGCCTGTCACCTCAGGACAGGGTCAAAAGGACAGAGGAGGCCTACGGTGGCTGGACTAAAAGGGTGGTGGAGGCCAGGCGACTCAGACCTGAGGGACCGTGGTGACAGCAGAACCAGTTCTAAGGAGAAGTGGCCCCACGTGCCTTCGTCTTCCTCCACCTCTGATCCTCTCACCAAAGGCCACAGACAAATACAACCAAAAACTCCAGTCAGGTGTCAGCCATCAAAGTACACCCTTCTCCAGGATCCATGTCACTCAGATCTGGCCTTCAGTCAGATAGGTAAGAGGCAGATGGAGGCGGTAAAAGCAAGCACTACAAAGCAGCCTGAATGGGGCAAGGCCTCTAACCCTGGAGGTCCATAACCCCCACCACTCTGGGCCCCTTTTCAACCCCTCTAAATCAACCAGTGAGGCCTGCCACAGGCAAACATGGAGAAGCCAACTGACAGGCACGATGAAGTGCTAGAGTCATCAGACTGTTGAGGTTTCATGAAGCCTAGTCCTGTGAGGCTAAAAACTAGAGTGTTGGGTCTGGGAGAGAGCTAAGATATAGAAAACATCCCTCAAACACAAACATCCACTCTCACTGCAGGAGAGGAAGCAATGAGCTGTGGCTACAAACCATGTGTGGTGTTGAGAGAAAACCAAAGACCTAGAAAGGGCCCCACAGAAAGCATGGGCTGCAAACTGAAGGAAAGTGAGGACCCAAGGACAAGAAGGGGGGTGGCATGCCTTATGCAGAAGCCCCAAAGGTGAAGGAGTGTGGGTGAGCAAGGGATGGTGAGGAGCACAGCCTGGCTGGAACAGGGGACTCTCCTACGACCAAGACCAGTCCTATTACCCAGGGTGCTGAGAAAGAGCAAAACTCTTCCTTGCCATAAAAGGTGGGGTGCCAAAAGAAAAAAAAAGCCACTCTGCTAGATAAATTGGCACAAAAGAACCCTTAGACCACACAGACACAGTCAATTCCAGTTAGAAGAGGTGCCATTCATAGTTCACAACTGCACTATGTAAGTTCCGCTAAAACAGTCTGAATATGGGCAGTGCAGAGTGAGAACTCTTCAGTTTCTAGTTCCTTTTAGGTAGTTACACAAGATAGTTTGAGTTGTCAACTTGATACAACCTAGAATCTCTTGGGAAGAGAATGGTACTTAATCAAGTCAGCCTGTAGGAGATTATCTTGACTGTTAACTGACCCTGCCCACTATGGGTGGCACCATTCCCTAGGCTGAGCTCAGACCTGTAGATGATGAAGAAAGCTAGCTGAATGAGCAATCACATTTAGTTTCTCTCTGCTCTTGGCTATGGACGTGATGTGACTAGCTGCTTGAGACCCTGCCTTAACTTCCCTTCAATGAGAGGCTGTAACCTAGAATTAGAAGCCAAATAGTTTCCTTCCCTAAGTTTCTCTTGGCTAGGTTTTTTTAATCACAGCAAAAGAATGAAGCCAGAGCAGTCGGCAGACAGGGGTTTTGTATAGTGACTATGTCTGCCTCTTTCCATTTACTCTGGGAAGTCCTACTTATCTGAAGAACTAGTGAAATAGAGTAGGGGCTAGAAAGCAGAGCTGAGGGAATCCTATCTGCAGGATTGGTCACTGGGGTTGGCAAGAAACATGAAAACCATATGTTCAGAGAAAGGGCAGCTGATAGGGCAGCTTGTGGTGGTGGAAGACACACTCAGAATTGTGATGAAAGGAAAGAGAAATAAATAGGGTGAGGAAAAGCTGTGTGCATGATGTTCGGAATACTAAAACTGGAAGGCACTGTCGCCGATCTTCTAAAGTAAAATGCCTCAACCTCACAGACCTTTTCTAAGACCGTGTCTGCCTCCTACCTTGGTTCAGAATGCCTCTGCAGTGTCTGAGTCTCCAAATTGGACAGCAGATTTCTAAAACCGCAGTTTGGAAAATCCGTTTAGACACAAATGTCTGCAGTGGGAAGCAAAGCAGACCCGGAGGCTGGTGGTCCTGGGGTGGCGCTGTGCCCCTCCACCAGCACACGGCTGCAGACTTCCACAGACCTCCAGCAATGGCACCTGAAGCCATTCACCCAGCAGCCAGGAACTACAGATAAACCAAAGCAAGGGAAACAGGCACATGACATCTGCCGCGCTTCTTTATTGAATGGATGTGCAGAGATTCCCAAGAAAAGGACACTAAGGCGACAGGCCAACTCTGGAAATGTGTGCCGCACTTTAAATATACCTCTGTTAAAGGTTATTTTTTATAGACACCATGTCTGTTCATTATTCATGGACCTCATTTTCAAAACTGTACAAACTAATGTCGTATTCTGGAATTTTACACATTAGAATCAGGGGCTGGAGGGGTGGCTCAGCAGTTAAGAGCACTTGCTGGAGTTTTCTTCCTAGTTCTCACATGATGGTTCACAACCGCCTCTAATTCCAGTTCCATGGAATCCATGCCCTCTTTGGACTTCCTTGGGCACGAAGCATGCATGTAATATACATGCACACATGTAGGCAAAATACTCATACATATAAAATAAAATGCACACATCTAATTTAAAATTTTAAAATATTAAATAAATTTTAAATTAGTCATGATAGTCATGACACACACTCTATGAGATACATTTTTAAATCACACTATTACCATTTCTGTGCATAAATTATATAATCTTAATTAAAGACAATATATCATGCTGTTGTGGGTTTTTTTTTTTTCACTCAGATGTAATAATCACCTGTATTTTCTCTTACCACCTGTAGTTGGGTTAGCCAATTTAAAAATGGGTGCCACCAGAGCTATCCCAAGAATTAGAGGCAGAAGTAACACACTTAGTACTTAAAAGCTAAATAGTGTATCCATTTCACTATCCATTTAACCACTGCTGTGTGAGGACAAAGATACCCACAGAGACACCAAAGCCAATGTGATTGGGCCTCTGTGCAGGGTGGGGTTTGTCCTCTCATGCAGCAGGAGGCTCTGTAGGGTCTGTCTCTGCAGCCAGCGTTCATTCATAGACCGGCGCAGAGGCCAGGGAGAGTGTCCTAGTTGTCAATGTGTGCCCATGCAAACGTGGGCGCTCTGCCATCATGGACACAACTCTCTGAAGGGCATTTCCTTTCCCACAGTGTGACATTTTCTCAGAAAGGGCTAAATGTTGACGACAGGAAGAAGGCACTCTCCTGCGGACGATGCTAGGGGTCTGACAGAAATACCACAGACACGTTCCCAGGACATGTGCTTCCTGGGCAACGCAGCAGCCCTCCCAAGACCCTCTCCCAGTGGAAAGCAGTATGCGCAAGGCCTGCTGTCCACACCAGCCTCTGCTGCTTCTATACAGCCAGCCGCCACCTGCACCAGCCACAGACCTGCACGAGCTTTGGACCCCACAAGCTACGGACCTACACAGCAAAGCTGCAACTTCCTCTGCAGCTAGCCCAGGGCTGAACTTAACTGTGCCCAGGCCTGACCCCAGGCTCACAAAGGGAACCTCCTTCCCAAGTTTGCCCTTCCTGTGACATTATCCTTATGTCCCTGAACACCATAGATGACTTTCTCATATCCTGTAACCACTGAATAATCCTTTAGCTAGATAAACCTATGGTTCAATCTATGGTCCTCGCCCCTTGATTGGAAGTGAACTGGCTCAATGACCACAAGAGGGTGGCTTTCTGGCAGACGGTCATTTTCTGACTGTCTACTGAGAAACACAGCAGTTTAGGCTGGGAATGTGGCTCAGTGGTTAGGACACTTGCCTGGCATATGTAAAGCCCTGGCCTTGGACCCCAGCATTTCAAAACCAAACCAACAAAAAGAAACTTGCTAGCTTATATACTTGAAACCTATGCTAATGAGGGATGAGTGTTATGTGATAAGTGCAAATAAGACTTTAGATGCTTAAAATATGACAAACAATATATCAATAGTTTTAATAATTAAATCTCATATTAATGGGGCAAGAATTTAAGCTAATGCATTCACAAATCTATTTCTTTTAAGAATGTGGCCTCTGCCCCTTGCATATTTCTCTATCAACAATGAATGACATTGTGATCTCGACAGTATTTGGAGAGTTCTAGCCTGCGGATGCAGCAGAGATGTGGGACCATGACCACGGAGATTTTCAAAGCTACACAAGATATTTTTTTTGTATGTGTTAAAATTATCACTTGAAAGTACAAGAGAAAGTGGCATTACTGGAACAAATATGCCCCCTGCAGAGGAACAAAGCCGCAGGCCCCACAGAAAGGCTGAGGCGTGCCAGCAGGTGCATTTGCTCAGGATGTGCCTGGGTTAATCCAAGCAAATCATGCCATCCCAGGGAACAGTCTGATTACAAATGAGGCCCTAAGCAGGCTCCTGCTGTTCTTGAAAGCAGCACCAACTGAGGATTAAAAACTAAGTCACTAATGAAGAGCCGCACAGGATTCCGTGAGTCCTCGCAGCCATGATTCTAGACAGCAAGTGAGACTATAGGAGAGTTTCATGCAAAAAGATTAATGAGGCTTTTGCTGTTTTGTTGGATAAAAGTGGACCTCACTCTATTCAAAACGATTATCTCGCAGAGTCCCTTGTGAAGGCTAATAACTTTCTCATGAAGTCACAAAGGCTCACAGAACGTGATAGACATAAAGGACTTTCCCTCAAAGTAAGCATTCTTGAAAACCCAACTAGCCATTTGGCTGCTCAGTAGGTAATGATGGTTAATTTTAGGTCAGCTTGGAAAATGGCTTTGGACACTCAAACTAACACTAACACTCAACCTTTGGTAAGTAGACAGCCTTCCGTGTGAGCAGGCCTCGTCTGGTCTGCTTCAGAACAGGGAGGAAGGGAGCACTGACTGCCAACACAGGGCCATCCACACCCTCCCCAGGCAGTCTCTCCTGGGCTCCCTGCTGTTGCATACCTGGCAAGTTTGCAGAAGGCTGTGGACTGACCCCTTCATTTCTCCCTCTTCCTCCTGTGTCTCTGGAGTAGACAGACTCTCTTAGCTTCTATTGCTGTGATGAGACACCACAACCAAAAGCATTCCAGCTTACAACTCAGCAGCTCAAGGCAGGAACTGAGGCAGAGGCCACGGAGGAGTGCTGCTTACCGGCTTGCTCCTCGTGGCTCGCTCGGTTGGTTTGCTTGCTGATGCATCCCAGGACCGCTTTCCCAGGATTGGCACCCCCCACAGTGGGCTGGGTCCTTCCATAGAAATCACCAGTCAAGAAAATGCCCTACAGGCTTGCTTGTAGGCAAACCTTACAGCGGCAATCTCTCTCAACTGAGTTTCTTTCCTCTCAGGTGACGCCAGCTTGTGTCAACTTGACAAAAGGAGCCGGCACGCTGACCAACATAGTGGGGCTGCAATGACCGGTAAAGATAATAGAACAGAATCAAATACAACCAGCTTTGACGTAACTGGCCCTGGAAGCAGCCGGAAGGGCAGCAGGAAGAAGCCCCGGTGGTCTTCCCTCAAGGGCAAACACGCCTTGTGTTCCAGACTGACTAAATGGTGCCGCTAACTCCAGGGCAGCCCTTCTGTGTACTGAGGTCCATCTCCCGGACACATGGTAGACTCTCCTCCTTCCTTCCTGTCTTTCTTTTTGGCCTGAGGCTTGAACCTAGCCTATGCCTGCTAAACACATATTCTACACTCAGCTACATCCCTTGGTTTCCCCTTTGCTTTGTGGTCCTGGATTTTGAGACAGCACCTTGCTAAATTACACTGGCTCAGTTAAAACATTCCCCTGCTTCTGCTTCCAGATCTGTTCTGGGCCAATATAATCTGAGATCAGGTACTGTGCTATCTCCAGCGTTATTTTTTCTGCATGGGATTTTTGTGGTTATTCTGAATCTGTTTTGTTTCCATACAAATTTTAGGATTTTGTTGTTGCTCTCTGAAGAAGGCCATTGGAAATCTAATGGAGCTTACACTGAGTCTGTAGACTGATTTTGGTAATTTGTCCAACTGAACAATATCAACCCCGCCAATCCATTGACTCCTGGAGGTCTTACTAGCATCTATAGAGTTTCTTCCATTTCTTCATTCAGTGGCCTCACGTTTTCATTGTAGAGAGCTTTTATTTTCCAGATCTCATTCTTGGCAAGATTATTAATGATATATACAAAAGACACTGACTTTTACATCTGATTTTGTATCCTGCTACTTTGATTGCTTATCAGAACTTTTCTAGTGAGGCTTTAGTGTCTTTTGTGTACAAAATCAGGCCATCTCTTTCTTCCTATCTGTATTCCCTGTTATTTCTTAATCTTGCCTTATTGCTCAAGCCATGGCTTCAAACACCATACTGATAACATCAGAGAACAGGCACCTTCCTTATCTTTTCCCAGGGTTAGAGAAAATGCTCTCAGTCTCTGCTCGCTCTCTCTCATACACACACACACACATTGTCATACATAACCTTATCGTCTTGAGATATTCTCCTGCAGTTCCCATTTTCTTCAGCGCTTTTATTATGAAGGCTTGTTGGACTTCATCACATGCCTTTTTTGTCTATTGAGATGATCATGTGATTTCTGTCCTCATGTCTACTTGTATGTGATATTACATTTATTGATCTGTATATATTGAACCACCTTGCATTCCTGGAATGAAATCAATTAGCCATGAGATTTGTACCTCTTAATGTGTTCTTAAATTTGATTTGTATTTTTTTTTTTTGAGAATTTCTGAATCTGTGTTCATCAGGGAAATTAGCACACATACACACACATTCACACCTTTTAGATGAAATGTTTTGTAGATCATCTGTTAAAACCATCTGTTAAAATCATCTATGTGATGATTTAGCTCTGAGTTTTAGTTTGGAATATCTGTCTAAAGAGGGCAGTAGAGGACTTAAGTCTCCCACTAATATTATCAGGACCTGCCTGACACATTTATCTTAGCAACCTCATCATTCAGTTCACACATATTTACAGTAGTTTCTTCTTCCTCCTCATCTTCCTTCTCTTCTTCCTCCTGTTTTTTTTGTTTTTTTGTTTGTTTGGTTTTGGGTTTTTTTGTTTTGTTTTGTTTTTTGTTTCTGTGAGACAGGGTCTCTCTATGATGTAGCCCTGGCTGTCCTACAACTCACTATGTAGACCAGGCTGGCCTTGAACTCAGAGATCCACCTGCCTGGAATTAAAGGCATGCTCTACCATGCCCAGCCTTGCAACAGTTACTCTTTTTGATGAGTATTTCCCTTTATTAATATACACTGGCCCTCTTTGTCCCCCATTCTTTTTATGGAGTCAGTGCCATGAGATGATGAATATGTTAATGAGGTTTTAATAACCATACCCCTTGAATATGGGAAATGTCTCAGTTATAAAATCAAAAGACTGTCCTTTTTCTACATCTTTTCTACTGTCTTTTAAATGAAAAATCAATGGTAAAGAGGAATGGCAGGTGAGGGAACCAATAAAGGAGTATCAATAGTGACTAAAGTAAAAGCAACAACTTCTTTCAAACAAATTTGGAGAGATGACTGGTGGCAAGGTCACTTGGGGTTTTATTTTATTTTTCTTAATAACAGAAAGTATCTTATACTTAGAACAATTTCTTCGCACAGTTCTTCCCTGTACCTGTCCTGATTGCTTGGGTGAAACACTCCAACAACCTGTCATCTCGTGACTTAAGCACGTAGCAGTGTTCTCTAGTGTCCTCCGTCCCGGCCTTGCTCCTATACTTTCACAAGGTTCATGACACTCTCCCTCGCCTGCTCTGCTTTTCCATCAGATTGGCTTTAATTCTGTTTGTAGGACACGTGAAATCCTGTCTTTTAGAGACCACCGTTTTCGCTGCTGATTCTGCTTTGAACCTTCACAAACCCTGGTGGCAGCCTCAGTGTCCTACCAGCCTCCCGTGTGCCACACCTCTAACTCCTCCTCTCCTTCTGCAAGCCCCTCTTAACTACAGGGGGAGCTCTTCATAGGCACCTGTCCTGGCCACCCTATCCAGAAAGCGCCCTCTGTATTCGCAGCAGAATCACGCTCATTTCCTTAGTTGCAATCTTTAGTCATGATAGGAGAATATCTACAAAGGCAAGACCCAATACTATTCTCTGTCCAGGAAACCCACCTTAAATGTGAAGACACCGACTGCTGAGAGGTAACACTGTAAAGGAAATGGACCACACAGACAGAGCTCCGAAGAATGGCAGGGTTACCAAATTAATGTAAACCTAGTTTAAAAGGAAAGAATATTACCCATGAATGACAAGTCATGAGGCAGCTGTGAGGGTCAAAAAGCCAGGAGATATACCATCCTCCATGCACACAAAGCTAACAACAGAGCTTCAGCATAATTAAATGAAAGTCAACTCTCCTCCAAGTGACCTAAAAACTCAACACAAACCAACATCAAATCCCAAATCTAGACTATGATTCTAACATGCACATGGAAGGCCGAAGGACTTCAGTTAAAAACAACTTTGGAAAGAACAGGGATAGCCAAGCTCGTGTTTCTTCCTATGGAGTGGATCCCAACGCCAGTCAGAAAGGGGCTGGTTACTCCGGTAACACTCATGACACTGTTTCTCCCACGGGCATACCACGCCGTGCCAGTCATTACTGTGGCGTCCAGGGCTCACAGCGGGGAAGACTGCTGGAGACTTCCTTCCTCAAGCAGCCTCTGCAGCACCTTCTGATAGCATTGGTGCTGGCCGGCAGGCAGCAAGCTCTCTGCCCAGTACCAACCTGCTCTCTCATGTCCTGCGACCATAGTGTATAGAATCTTCAGCAACAGGACCTTACCATCAGGTTCTGATGGCAACCAAGACCTGCTCCACTTTTTGCTCTCACTGTAGCCGTGGGTGAGAGCATCAAGCAGTAGCCATGACAGGCTGGATGCCACCTGGACTTGAAAATTCCTCCACCAACCACAGTAGTACGTCACATTTAAACTCAACCTCACTAAAGTTCTCAGGATACAGGCAAGATGCGGCCAGATTCTACAACAGTAATGGCCCTAATCCAGTTCCTTCTAAGAGTCTTTGTTCTCCTCTGAAACCTCATGATCTTGGCTTTCACTGTCTGCCTTTCTCTTGGCATTCTGCTTTTCCAAATTCCCACTGCAATGGCCCAGTAAATTCTGCTTACAGCACTCTAGGATTTCTCCAGCCCAAAGTTCCAAACTCAGCTACATGCTTCATGCAAACTAGTTCTGAAGTCCTGTAAGCCACACGGTCAGCTTTATCCTAGCACACGGCCCGACTTCTCAGTACTAACCTCTCTGTATTCATTACTTTGTCATTGCTGCAACAAGATTCCTGACCTCAACCCATGCAATGGTGCTACATTTAGAATGATTCTTCCCACCTCAATTAAATCAATCTAGATAATCGCTCACAGATATGCCTAGAGATTTGTTTCCATAGTGATTTCAAATTCCATCAAATTGATAATCAAGATTAACCATCACGGGGCTAATAATAGCCTTCCGCGCACACTGGCAATGACTTAAAGACCGCTGGCTAGACCACATTTGTCAAAGGTCACGCTAAGACTTTAACACATAGGCCTTTAAGATCCAAACAGCAGCCGAAATTTACGAAGAGATTCTAGGTGGTGACAGCAGATGCTACAATCTGTGACATCTGGAAAGCTAGGGATAAGAATATATAATTGAGGAGCTGGGGGCAGCTGGAGCATATCTATGCAAGCATGACGGCCTGAGTTCAGTTTCTAGAATACATGTTAAAAAAAAAACAAACAAAGCAGGGTGCTTCAACACACCTCTGTGGTTTCAGATCTAGGAAACTGAGGCAGTAGGATCCCTGGGACTTTCCTAACAGCAAATCCAGAGGAAGTGGTGGGCTCTAAGATTAGCTGAGAGACCCTGTCTCAGAAAAAAAAAAAAAAAAAAGGCAGAACAGGCTGGCAAGACAGTTCAATGGGTAAACGCACCCGCTGTATAAGCCTGGTGACTTGAGCTGAAGTCACAGAACTCAGGGACAAGCTCCACGAAGTTGTCCTCCAGCCTACATATGTACGTCACAGCCTATGCACCCAGAAACACAGGATGTGTGTGTGTAGGAACTCGGGCACATGTGCACGCACACACAAACAATAATAGATTAAGTTTTAATTAAAAAAATAAACTAAGATAGAGAGCACGTGAGGACACTCCGTATCAGCCTGCTAGCCTCCACATGTGCACACAGAGGGAATAGGAGACTGTTTCTAGAACCTAACCAGAGATGCACTTTAGATTCCTTTCCGCTGTAAGTCAGTCATAACATGTTAATGTATGTATCTGGTCTGCCCGGCTTTGTCAAAACCCAAAGAAAGTTCATAAGGAAATTATGTCAATTTGTACATCAAGAAGGGTTGTTGAGCCCACTAGTGATCTGATAATTTATCCATCCCTACCCTAAGAAGTCCTTAATTAAAAAAAACTCTCATTAAGATTTTCTGCTTAGTAACTTTTTGTTGGAGGCAGAGTCTCATGGAGCCCAGGCTGCCTAGAACTCACAATGTAGCCAAGGATGACTCTGAACTTCTGATCCCCCCTCTCTCTTTCCCAGGTGCTGGTACTATAAATGTATGTTAGAATTTAACCCTTGCGTGACAGGCGTTTTATCAGCTGAGCCACACGCTCATTTTCAGTATCTTAAGAATGAGCAGAAATCATCGCCACATAACCAGCTACAACCTGGGGAATGGGAGTGAAGGAGCTCCCACACAATGGCACTGTGGCATGAGCCCGGGCTGACAGCACACAGTCTGGGGAAAAGGAAGTAACGGGAGACTGTGGATGCTGCCCCCTCTCTCAGTCCCTCCCACACACGGCAGGGCAAGCTCCATAACCTCAGAGGCACACCCAAAGCACCAACCAGAGAAGCACCCCTTCCCTCCCACGCCGGCCACCTCACTCCTTGGAGACCAAAGGAGTAAATGATGTCAGAGGCTTTTGCTTACATAACCTTTTCTTTACGTTCCTGCTAGCTCGCTTCCGGGTAAGATGACGCCTAATATTAAAAGCTGAGATCAAAGGCTGAAATCCAAACCTTCACAGGGCATGACCGCAAACAGGAAGTACGGGCTGGCTGGCGAGGTCTGGTGGTACAGACCTGTAATCCTAACGTGCAGGAGGCTGAAGCAGGACGACTCCACAAGTCTGAGACTAGCTGGAGCACACCATGAGTTTAAGGTTCAAGGCAAGCCTGGGCCATATATCAAGGCCCTGTCTTGGAAAAGAAATGGCCACAGCAGTACTGCACTGTGTGTGTGGGGGGGGGTGTCTGTGGCGTTTAAAGAACGCAGGTTGCTATGATAGTTTATGTTTACAGGACTTACTAGCTTCCCGAAACTCCCTCATTCTTAGCATCTAGTCCTCTCCTGGTGAATGGAGTCATTCAGACTCATGTTCCAGAGCCCTCAAACCACAGGCCCGGACGCTGAATTCCTATTGCTAAGACGTTAATAGCTAGGAGTCTAGTTTATCAAGATTATAAAGGCAGTTATGACGAAGATAATTGACAAGACCACGTTATTTCTAATTCTCACAACGATACCATATATGACTACCAGGTGGCAAATTAATAAACCAGAAAGTTGTCGGGTTAACTCAGTGGTTGACCATTTGCCTAGCAAACGTGGGACCCTGAATTTGACCCTCACTGTCACCAAGGTCCTTTACTGACTCTGGATAGTAATCGAGAGTATTCGAAGTGCAGCTCCCCGGGTCCCGGTGGCTCCGCACATGGAACAGCAATAGCTCTCAGTTCTTCAGTCACCACTCCAAACTCCTGAGTGCCAACAGCCCTCGGCACCTAGCGTTACCACACACTGGGAATGCCAGCGCTCGGCTCCAGCCACTGCCCCAGGCCCTTCAGTGGACGGAGCTGGGAACTCTCAGCAGCTTTGGCGGTTGGGGCCTGCCGCTCTTCCGAAATCCCTGCCTTCCCCAGCCTCAGCTCTCTGCAGCTCTTATCCCTCTCTTCCCCTTACAACATTCTCTGAGCCCAGCCCCTCTCAGGAACCCTTCTAGCCGCTCTACCTGCCAGATGTGCTTGGAGCCAGCAGCCAGCGTCTCCCGTCCTGCAACCATCTCAGTCCACTCGACCTGCGAGACAGCAGTGCCCACCTGAAGTCAAGCGAGTGAAGCCATGCCACGGCACAGAGGGCAGAGCACAGCACAGGGCTCTTGGATTAACCTGAGGAGCCTTAGCCGGTGGCTGCTGAGCTAGCCGGGCACGCATATGCATGGCCCCCACATTTTGCTTAGTCATCCTACTCGGAACCAGTGCAGAGCCCATTTGTCCCTGGGGCCATGGGTGGGCAGGCAGGTGCTCCTTCTGGGCTGAAGTGAGATGTAAGGAGAGATGGAGGGAGGGGTAGCGTCATCAAAGTTGTCGAGGCCTGGGACCTTCTAGAGCCACAGCAGGGTGCCTGCAGGGAAAATGGCCAAAGCAGAAACCTCTAAGGTAGTGTTTATTAACATGGTGGCCTTGGGGACAGATGCAGCAGCCGTGACAGCTGCCGAGGTCTGTGTGGCTTTAGCGGAGTCTCCCTGGGGCTCCCGTAACTGGAGTGCAGTCTCGTCAGGGCGTTAACGATGACACCCAGTTTCGCTGAGCAGTCGTTGGGCACTCGAAGCTAGCGAGATCAGGAGAACGGGAGCGCTTGATTGACAGTTCCTACACCTTCTGCAAAAACAACAGTTGCTACTGACTCCGATGGGACTTCACGTACGAACAGTCCTGGCAGCCTTGCCAGACTCAGGGACTGTGAAAAATGACAGTATCACTCTAGTCTGGCCCCCACCCCCCATTCCTGCCTATCCTGGGGCAGATGCCTCTTTGGCTGTGCCTGGGCCACATCTGACAGCTATCAATCTAGTAGTCAAGCTGGTCACTTGCACCGATTTTGACAACTTCTGTCATTTAAAAAAAAAAAAAAAAAAAAGCTATCAGGAAGTGCTTGAGACTAAGATTAACATAAATTAACATATTCTGCGGTAAATTCTGTCCAGTACTGAAATGGGCAAAGAAAGTGTCCTTGAGTGTGCGGAACTCAGGTTGCTAGTGGTTCTAGGTCCTCATCTCATGAAATCGAAGGCGGAAGGGTGAGATTTAGAGGATTTTTATTCTTAGAGAAAGAAGGAAGATGAAAGATTTAGGGCAGAAAACAGAGCTCCAGAGAGTTCGGTGAAGTTCCAGGCAGGCTCCATGAGAGCAGGGAAATGTGTTTAGCTGGCAGTGGAGGATGTCAAGCAGGGCCTAAGGAAGGAAGCGGACAGAGCCATTTCTAATGAGATTGGTTAATTCTTTGGGCACTTCACAAGTTGAGCCAATGGAGGGCCCACGTGCTCGACGCATGCCATCTTAACCAAACCAGGGAGATGTTTGTGCTCTGTCCACTCAGTTCGGGGAGCTGGCGTGCTCTGAAGCCTGCAGGGGTGGGGGAAGCCCTGAGTGAGGGATGTCCCGAGGGAACATGTATTGTGACCTGGGCATGGCCATGACCCACAGAACAATGTGGCAAAGCTGTTGCCCATACGGCCCCAGCTCAAGAGGAATGGCAACACTTCCCCCAGGAGTACAAGCAAGCCTGTTTATGAACGACTGGCCATGTGCGCAAAGACGAGCAGCTATGGCTTCCTTTTACACAGACCTCCTAGCCAGTGAGCTAACCCCTCCCGAGTGCTGCACAAAAAGCCACTCTGAGGCTCCAAATAGCCATAGACAGTGGAAGCCTATCGGATCCCAGGCTCACGCACCGTAATCTGTGCACCTGTCCTTTCTTCATTCCCTAGCTGCCCCTAGCTAGGGTCCTAGGAAACCCCCTCTGCCCACCCCTGACATACCGCGATGACTGGCAGCCCAGGCCAACACTTCTAGCTGTGCCGACCTTGCCCATGCCTGGTCCTCGCCCTTGGCAGGGTCTGCTCTAAGTTCACAGGACTCCGCTATGTTTGTTCTCATGTTTGCATGACCAGCTTAGCACAACACAGATACCGAGAGACAACTCCAGCCTTTCCTGGTGACCTCACACCTAGTTCCTTGTCTAGCGGCTGGTCTGGGTGGTCTCCTTTCTGAAACAGGTATAAGATCCTGCTTAGAGGCCAGCATTACCCACACTTAGGTCAATTACTTTTAGCTACATTAGATGCAAAAATATGTAAAAAGGCAACTCTGTCTTGTGTACTTTCTTCCCAGAGCTCGGTCCTTCTCACCCGATTACCCAGGTGCCCCCAGATAGTGCAAGTCATGTTATGGCTGGAGTCCTGCCCCTAAGATGCCTTCACACTGCATCAGTGCCATACTGGAAAACAATACATATGCCTTTCAGGAAAGCCAGCTCTCTCTTCATCTGTCTCGTCAACAACCCATGCACAGCACACATGAACTCTCTCTCTCGAACACACACATGAATGCACATACATGCGAATGCACACACACACCATCATGCATGCATACACACGCACACACACACACCATCATGCATGCATACACACGCACACACACATCTATGCTCATGCACACCACACACCCACATACATACACATTCCAGAGAGATTTCTACTCATTTTATTTACCAAACACTATGATCAGTGATTTGATCTCTCCATCTTCTTCTCTGAAAATGAACGAGTCTGAAGGTCCCTGAGTCAACACAACAGCGGTGTTCATGGTTTTCCTAACTTTCCTTTTTATGTAAACAGATGCTGAGGTCCCTCACTGAAGCGGCGAGGGGTCCACAACAGGCCCTGCCACAGCTGACCCCTGCCGGGTGCTCTAGAGAGAACACTGACACCAGGGACCTCTTTCTTTCCAACGTCCTCTCTGGGCATTGGAAATGAAACACACTAGTGGATATATTTCCATTACAGATGAATGTGAGGTTAAAAATCACACTCCAGGCAACTGTACCCAAGATACGGCAAAGCTACCAAACCAACCTCTGTTATGACTGTCCTTAATACGGTTGGTTTTGCTGAAAAAAACAAGCTGCAATTGCTGGGACAGATCTGAATGTGCGCTGTTTAATCAGGTAATTACACACAATGTTGCCTGAGTTCAGTTACTTAACGCGTGCCCACTGTGCGTCTAGCTCATGGGTCTCAACTTCTGAATTCGTGTCTCCACCTGTCATTAACAGGACATTTTGAGATTTTCACTTGACCCTTAAATTACATTCTGAGGGCAAAGCGTTAAGTGACAACAGAAAAAAAAATCACCGTTACACTTATCCAGACAAAACTGAAAACAGAGAACCTTTTGTGGAAGCTCATATGTAAGTTTGTTAAAGTAAACCAAAAATTAAATGCAGGAACTAAACTGATCACACATATCTTTAAAAAGATATCAAGATAAACATCAAAGGCCTAGCTTTAATTTTACAAGCTCGGTCTGAAATATTCAGTAATTCTAAAACACAGCTTCACGCTGCACTGAGAAATGACTTCAGTGATTCCTTGTTATTCAGATGATGTGTTTATATTACTGAGTGAAGTGCACAACAACACTTCACAAAGGTATGATGAGCTAGAATGGAAATGTTATTTTCCTTGATTGTACCAATGTCAATCTGTGGGTAAAGGAACAGCAGGAGTCTCTGTATTATCTCCTGACCCCCTGTGAAAGTATCGCTACCTCCAAACAAAAGTTTAACTAAAAACGCAAGTCCAAAATTTGGTCAGAATCAGAAATGAATGAGTGTAGCTGGTAACCATACAGAGAAAACTATTTTGGGGAATATTTGAACATAGCACTATATCCAACAAAGCTACAAAACCAACCTATTTTATGACTGTCCTTAATATGGTTGGTTTTGCTGAAAAACAAGACACACACACACACACACACACGCACCCCACATTAAATTAATGACATGTTCTCAAATAACTAATGATGGAAAAATATTATGTTGAAAAAAATGAGAACAAATGATCCCAAAAATAATAGAAGAAAAGAGAATTAGGAATAGGGCAAAATTCAACAAACTTGAAATGAGAAAAAGAAAAGAATCAATGACATGAAGAGTTCATTCTTTGTAAAGAGAGGCAAGACCCACAGATCCTTAGCAAATGATATGAAATAAGGGACCAAAATTAATAAAATTAGAGATTAAAGGGGGGACATTGCAATGTGTGCCAAGTAAACTCAGAAAACTAAGGCATGCTTCTAAAAGCTATTTTCTACCAAACTGGAACAATAGATGACTTTTTAAGATACTTCTGGGCCACCAAATTGAACAAAAGTGAGAAAAATAACCTAAACATATCCATATGAAGCAGCAAGCATGAATCAGTAATAAGACCCTACCAACTAAGAAAAATCCCAGATAGATGAACTAACTAAAGAACTCAACCAGATCTGCAAGTAACTAACACCAATACTTTTTAAATGGATCCACAAAATAAGGAAGAAAGGAGCACTTCTAAATCCTGCTACAGAGTCAGTATGGCCCCATACCAAAACCACAGAAAGGCAGCCAAAAGCCCCACACTGTAGAACGGTCTCCCGGATGGATGTAGATGCAAAAATTCTCAATAAAATACTTTCAGGATGAATTCAAAATGAGAAAAAAAGATCACTCACTGTTATCAAGTAGGCTTCCTTCCAGAGATACAGGGATGTTCCAACATATGTAATCCATCACATAAATAGACTCAAAGACAGATCTGACAAAATTAAACACTTCTTCTGATGAAAGCCTTAGAGAGACTGTGTGTGGAGGGAGCATACCTCAATGTAGTAACGGCTGCATGTGAAACCTATCGCTAAAACTGTGCTAAATGGGAAAAAAAAACTTCAAAACATCTCAGGCCAGGAACAAGACAAGGGTGTTCATTTTCCCCGTTCCTGGTCAACATGGTGAGTAGAGTCTTAGCTAGATCACTAAGACAGAAGAAGAAAGCATAAGGAGACACAGAGGAAGCTCCCTTGTTTCCTGCTGATGTGATTCCACATATAAGAAACACTGAAGACACAATCAGAAAATTCTTTGAGTGGATAAATGCTTTCAGCAAAGAGTAGGATACAGAATAGAGCATTAACATAAATCAATACCATTCCTATCTACCATCGACAAACATACTAGGAAAGAAATAAGAAAATAATCTCATTTACCATAACCTCAAAAAATAAATAGCATACTTTTGATAAACCTAATATAAAAGTAGTGAAAAACCCACACAATAAAAACTTTAAAATGCTATAGAAAGGAATTGAGGAAGCCACTCAAAGATGAAAAGACCTCCCATGCTCATGAACTGGAAGACCTGATATTGTGAAAATGACTACCCTACCAAAAACAATCTACAGATTTAGTGCAGTCCCAATCAAAGTTCCAGTGACTGAAGACAAGGTAGGAAAAATTGATACCTCGTTCAAAGAAAATGTTACATAAAACAAAAACAAATAAACAAAAAACTCCAGGCAAAAACATCCAGGAAATCTGGGGCAATATGAAAAGAACAAATCTATGAATAATAGGAGCAGAGGTAAGAGAAGAAATGCAGGTCAAAGGCACAGAAAATATTTTTAACAAAATCATAAAAGACAATTTTCTTGACCTAAGGAAGGTACCTATTAAGGTACAAGAAGTATACAGAACATCAAATAGATTAGACCAGAAAATAAAGTCCCCTTGCCACATAATAACTAAAACACTAAATGTACAGAACAAAGAAAAATATTAAAAGCTCCAAGGGAAAATAACCAAATATCTACAAAGGCAGGCCTGATCAGAGGGGAGGTGATCCAACTGAAAAATGGGGTACAGAGCTAAACAGAGAATTCTCAATAGAGGAATGTCAAATGACAGAGAAACACTTAAAAGAAATGTTCAACAGCCTTAGCCATCAGGGAAATGCAAATCACAACAGCCCTGAGATTTCACCTTATACCCATCAGAATGGCTAAAATGAAAAATTCAAGTGACAACACATGCTGGAAAGGATGTGGAGAAGGAGGAACTCTATTCCACTGCTGGTGGGAATTATTTTTTACTATTCTCAAATATCAGAATGCCTGTGTATTAATATTCTCCCAGATATTAAAGCTGCCTTAAACTTGCTTGCATTTTGTGATTTATTAAAACCTAGAATGCAAATTACAACAACCCTGAGACTTCACCTTACACCCATGAGAATGGCTAAGATCAAAAACTCAAATGACAACACATGCTGGAGAGGTTGTGGAGAAAGGGGAACCTTCCTCCGTTGCTAGTGGGAATGTAAACTTGTATAACCACTTTGGAAATGAATCTGGTACTTTCTCTGACAATTAGGAATAGCACTTCCTCAAGATGCAGCTATACCACTCCTAGGCATATATTCAAAAGATGCTCAAGTATACAACAAGGACATCTGCTCAATCATGTTTGTAGCAGCTTTATTTGTAATAGCCAGAAGCTGGAAACAGCCCAGATGCCCCTCAGTTGATGAATGGATACAGAAATTGTGGTACATCTACAACAATGGAATATTACTCAGCAATTAAAAACAAGGAAATCATGAAATTTGCAGGTAAATGGTGGGAACTGGAGAAGATCATCCTGAGTGAGGTATCCCAGAAGCAGAAAGACACACGCAGTATACACTCACTTATAAGTGGATATTAGACATATAATATAGGAAAATCATATGAAAATCTGTACACCTAAAGAAGCTAAGCAAGAAGGACTGTGGCTAAGATGTTCAATCTTCATTCAGAAAGGCAAAGAGGATGGACATCAGAGGAGGGAGAAAACATAGAACAGGATAGGAGCCTGCCACAGAGGGCCTCTGAAAGGCTCTACCCAGCAGGGTATGGAGGCAGATGCTGACTCATAGCCAAACTTCATAACAGGGAATATTATGAAAGAAGGGGGAGATAGAAAGACCTGGAGAGGACAGGAGCTCCACAAGGAGAGCAACAGATCCAAAAAGTCTGGGCACAGGGTTTTTTTTCTGAGACTGATATTCCAGCCAAGGACCACTCATGGAGATAACCTAGAACCCCTGCACAGAGGTAGCCCATGGCAGCTCAGTGTCCAAGTGGGTTCCATAGTAATGGGGACAGGAACTGTCTCTGACAGGAACTGATTGGCCAGCTCTTTGATCACCTTCCCCGGGGGGGGGGGACCTTACCAGGCCACAGAGGAAGACAATACAGCCACTCCTGATGAGACCTGATAGACTAGGATCAGAGGGAAGGGGAGGAGGACCTCCCTTATCAGTGGACTGATCAGTGAATAAACTGTAATTAATAAAAAAAAAACAATTTAAAAATAAATAAAATAACATAAAAACCAATGATATTTGTAAGTAAATGGATGGAACTAGGAAAAAAAATCATCCTAAGAGGGGTAAGCCAGACCCAAAAGAACCAAATACGACCAGGGCCTTAACCAGTCATCATCAGAGAGGTGACCTCCTACAGTAGACAGGAACAAAGAGCCAGTCATTATGCAGAGAGTGAGAGACCTCTGAATGTTCAGCCCTCAGTGGAACGTATCCTTCAATCCCTCCCCTAGAGCTCAGGGAACTCTTGGTAAGTGGAAAGAAGGGGTTTCAGAGCCAGAGGGGATGAAGGACACCAAGGCTATCTATCCCCAGCAGGACTGATGCACATATGAACTCATGCAAAGACTGCGGCAGCATGCACAGGGGTCTGCACAGATAGGACTCCAGAGTTGAAAGAAGTGGACACATGCCCTCATCCCCAACCCTCAAACCATCCTCAGTTGGCAACCACTAAAAAATTAGTTTCCTCCAAGGGGGTCTCACTGGGGAAACAAACTGCTCTGAAGGGCAGGCTGCATGCCCAGCAGTGGGTGGTCAGCAGAAAATGGGCTCAATGGCACCTTTGAAGGCTCCTTGTCTATAATGTCATATCAGGGCTCCTTTTTCTATATTTATTTATTTGTTTGTTTATTATTACCCTATAGGTGTTGCAGGATACTTGACCCCATGGTGAACCCTATGATTGTGAACAGTAAAAACCTGTTTCTAATTGTGGTATGGCTCAGTCTTTAATCCTAGAGCTGTCTGTTTACTGTAGACAAGTATTTTTTGTGTGGCTCAGCCCTAGCACATACCTTTAATCCAAGAGCTTTCTATAAACAGGATTATGTAAAGTTAACCCTAGGTCAAGAGGCAGAGCAAGCAACCAGATAGACAGGAAGTGAACATGGCTAAAAACCATAGAGAGTGACAGGAAGTCCAGGGGGCAGACAGAGAGACACACAGGAAGTAGAAAGAAGTGGCATTGAGTTCAAGGGCATTTAAGACGGTGTAGAGGAGAGAGAGCTTTTTTGTTCTGGGACATGAACTGAGTAGGAAGGTGAGGTGGGTGCTTTCTCTGCCTCTCTGAGCTAGCAGGTTTTCACCCCAGCATCTAACTCCTGAGTCATCATTGGTAAATCCAAATGATTGATGTTTTGTTTTAAAAACAACATATAGGTTTTGCATATATATTATGGTTTCCAGTTTTGTTTTTATGGGATTCCTGCGTGTGTGAATGAGTGTGTCTCTGCATCTATATTTTTTAATTGTGTCTTTTCTTGGGCTCTCTTTCTTCTGTGTGCTTTGTCCTATTCCAATTGATTTGTTTTTGTTTTATCTCATTATGTTTTATTTTATTATTATCCCTTAACAAGACAGAAAGGGGGAAGGGATTTGGATGGGAAGGAGGATGGGAAAGAACTGGGAGGAGTAGAAGGAAGAGAAACTGTAGTCAGAATATATTAAATGAAAAAAAAAACCTATTTTCAATAAAAGAAAAAAAAGTTTCAGTGACGTTTTTAACACATGGCTGATGGACTAGCCTTAAGACATTATTGTTACAAGTCCTTCCCTAGGGGACACATAAATAATATCTGCCTCCTTAGGTCCCAGTGACAAATGGAGTTCAGATTCCACTGCAGTTCACTGTGAAGAACCCACGCATTTGTTAGGGTTCCTTATGGAGCATAGTGAGGAGTCATGGCCCTTAAAGCAGCTGCACTGACAGGGCTACACACAGATAGACGCTGCCTGCATCCCCAATCCTTCCCAAGACTGCATACAAGTAGGGAGAAACTGCATACAACTGGTTGGAAGGAGGGTCTGGATACTGACGGACTCCTTGATCTCCCCATTCCCCCTTCTCTGACAAAAGGCCAACAGTCAACAAGGCCAGCCGTCATGATCTTTTGCATATGGGCACGGATGAACTCATGAAGATGGCGGAAGTCTGGCTTGACATTTCTGCACAACAGCAACCCTCTCAAAAGCTCGGGGAACACTGTGGAGGAGGAGGCAGGAGGCCTGGAAGAGTCAGATGATAGGGAAAGGCTGTTAAGTGCCATTCTCTAGGCATGGCACAGCTACTGCTGTTATGAACTCACCACAGCAGTTACCCACACATGGCACACACAAGACTGGCCCTGTCAACAATCACTCAAGGATGGGGAAAGGCTCATGAGCTCCTACCCTTACTTCTCAATTTCTGGCTCCTGATCTCCCGTGAAGAAGGGAACCATCGTTGGTTGTGTACCCACTGTTTTAATCCACCGGTCTCCAGTGGTGGGCTCCAGACTCATCCAGATGGCCCTGCCTTAAAAAGTGTCCTGTGTCGTTAGCAATTAGAGAAATGGGAATTAAAACCACTTTGAGAGCGCATCTTACCCTAGTCAGAATGGCTAAGATCAGGAAAAAAAAAAAACAGCAAATGTTCACAAGCATGAGGGAAAGGAGGAAACATCACTCGCTGTTAGTGAGACTGGAAACTGGAGAAACCACTATGGACATCAGCCTGCAGAGTTCTCAAAAAGCTCACAGCAGATCTACCATTTGACCCAGCTATACCACTTCTTGGGGAACAACCGAAGAGCTGACACTCTACTCTGCAGATCCTTGCTTAGCCGTGCTCACTTCTGCTCTGGTGCAGTAATGGCACATTTATCTTGGGAGTCAGTGACTAACAGCTGACTAATTGCACTTACCGGCTGCTCAACAGCAGGTACTTCATGCCCAGGACTGAAAACCTACCCACCTGGCCACTGCTGTAGATGACACAAACCCCAGAGGTGAATCTGCTGCTCTCATTTTCATAAGCCAATAGGATTTATGGCTGTATGATAAGCACGTATTCTTCTACCACAGGTAACATACATCCCACCCCTCTTCAAAGAAGCTTGTTTTTGCAGTGGACAGAGACCATTACAGAAATACACCCTGGTCAAAATGTAGCAAGTAAGTGGCAGGGGGATGCTCTGTAGACCATCTACAACGAAATCCCTACCCTTAAGGCTCAAGGACATCCCAGAAGATGAGGCGGGTAAGTTGTAAGAGCCAGAGGACCAGGAGAGCGGAGGCTATGTAGTGTTTTGTAGACATGGCAGGAATTCTGCACACTTGAAATCTCAACAATATGGTTTCCTAAATAAGATCCACATAACTGACCAGTCAATATGCCTGTGCAGAGAGCAGAAGTTCAGGCGGACTCACCCACAGATGAGGAGCTACAAGCAATGGCTTCTGAGACAAGAAGGCTCTATCTTCTTCAGGTGTAAGCCACTTACAAAATTATCCAACCCCACCGGTCATCCCATGAGAACAGCACTAAATGGACTCAGTAGATTTGCGGGATTTTTTTGTTTGTTTGTTTGGTTGGTTGGTTGGTTTGGTTTTGGGTGTGTGTAATTACAGAAGAGATGATTAATTTGAGACGGAGTGAGGGACACGACAGGAGTTGGAGCTGGGAGAGGAAGAGGTGAGAATTATGCAAATACAGCACTCATGTATTTGCTAAAAATGCTTTAAGATTGAAAAAAGAAATCAAATGATAACAAATGCTGGAAAGGATGTAGAGAAGGGAAATCCTTATTCACTGTTGGCAGGAGTGTAAACTGTGTGGCCACTATGGAAATCAGTGTGGACGTTTCTCAAAAGCTAAAAACAGGATCCCATATGACTCAGCTATACAAGCCCCGAGAGCCTGCCTAAAGGACTCCACTTCCTACTGCAGAGACACTTGCCCGCCATGTTCAGTGCTGCCCTGCTCAAAATAGCTTTGACATGAAACCAAGCTAGGTGTCCCCAACTGCCGAGTGGATCATAAAAATGTGGTACACAGAACCAAATTATGAATTTGCAGGAGGGTGGACGGAGCTGAAAAAATTACAGAGTGAGGTAACACAGCACAGAAAGACACATTCCACGCTTTTCACACATACGCCGATCTTAGCTCTCAGATTAGCTTTGTGTGTTTACCTTGGAGTGACCTCAGAAGCCAGGAAGCTAGAAAGAGACCCCTGTTGGGAGCTAGGGAAGGAGGCCTTAGGAGAGAGTGCCCAGTAGGACACTTATGAAGGTCTGGGAAGGAACATTGAGATATGAAATAATTAAGTGGGTATAGGCATGGGAGCATGGGCAAGAAGAGAGGTTGGGAGTGCTAGCCAAAACTAAGGATGTGTGAAAAGCTCACATACAAACCTACCTTGTAAACTAACTTAACAATATAATTTAAAGCCAGATGTGGTGAGTTTGAGGCCAGCCTGTTCTACATTGCAAGTTCCAGGACAGCCATAGCTATATAGTGAGAGCATGTTTAAAACAAAAATAAAAGTTGCAACTAAAAAAAAAAAAAAAACAACAGTTTGAATGGAGGTACCAGCATGGGTAAATAATGCTTCTCCCAAAAGTCACAAGTTATCAGTGCCAGGTGTAAGACAGTTCTCTGGAGAGTATTTGTCATGGAGCCCCAATAGGTCCCCAAAACAATTCAAGTTATTGCCAATGATCTTAGCTGTCAATAAGAACTTGATGGTGGGACCATATTGCCGAAGACAGCACACATTCTTCGTAAGGACATAGAAAAATCACACTAGAAATAAGACGGGAATAAAGTGTAATTAATAAAAGAAAAAAAAAATAAGACGGAAGCTTCATTCCTGCTAGCTAGCTTTCATCAGGCCAGGAGCGTCTCTGTAGGCTGTTGGCAGAGAAAAGACATCGGTGGTCTTACCCAGTTGTGAAACCGATGTAATAAAATGCTGAACTGCCAGGCAAGATGCGCCCACTTATGCAATAATGGCATGGCTGTTGTGAAGCAACCAAGCACATTGTGATTGAATTAAAGGCCCGTGGGGGAGAATGCATACTTGGAACTGTGTGGTGGTTAATTTTCAACTTGGCAGAATCTAGCATCATCTGGGAGACGAACCTCTGGGCATGCCCATTGGGGATTATTTTGGTTATATTAACTGATGTGGAAAGACTCATTTTAACTGTGAGTAGGATCATTGTTTGGACAGTAGATTCTGGACTGTATAAAAAAGTGAGAAAGAGAGATGAACACAACATACATGCATCGCTCTGCTCTTATTTTAGATGGAGTATGAACGTCTGTCCTCACCCCTGCCTCTTTGACTTCCCTGGACTACGCCTTGAGCTGTGAGCTAAAATTCATTCTCCCTGCGTTCCCTTGCTTTTTGTATTAGTTACTTTCTATTAGTTGCTGTGATCAAGCCCCATTACCAAGGCAACTTATTAAATAAAGCATTTAGTTGAGCATACAGTTCCAGAAGGTTAGGGTCAAGGATGGTTGAGCAAAGGCGTGATGGCAGGAACAGCTCAGAGTTCATGTCTCAAACCACAAACAGAAAGCAGGGAGAGCGAACTCAAAATGGCAAGTGTCTTTTGAAACCTCAAAGTCCCCGGTAACATACTTCCTCCAGCAGGGCACCCCTAATCCTCCCCAAACAGCCACTAGCAAGAATTGGGGACCAAGTAGTCAAATGCCTGAGACTTACAGGTGATATCTCATTCAAACAACCACACTTTTGCAAGGATATCTATCACAGCAACAGATGATAAACCTGCTCAGAACGGAGACGTGTCCTAGGCCCTCATGAAGAACCCACGTCTGTTCTAACTGGACATGGTATCCGATTTTACAGGGCTGTTCCTAGCACTGCTCAGTCTGCACGGTTTGCAGTGGGTGAGTTAACACAGAGACTCACACACACGGATTCAGCACGTGTAGACGAGCGTTCTGTTTTGTTACTGGTGAGGCCAACCCATTCCTGAGCACACGTGTGATGTAAGGTCACCCAACAGCTTTCTCCAGCTCTGACTACTCCAAATGGACTCACTCAGCCACATCTCCTCTTGAGGCCTGTGCTTTCCTCTTCAACCAGCAGTCAAGGTCAGGACATTCAGTCTTATAAGGGCTGTTCTACCCTCTTCTCCCCTGGCTACGTTTCACTATCACCTTCTTGAATATATTCCCTGTGGCTACACTTACGGATCCTTTAGGAGGAGCATCTGGGTACTGTGGGGCCGAGAAAGTGATTGCAGGAGAGTCCCTAGAGTTAGTGGCGCGGAAGTGGGGAAAGAGAACACTAGAATAACAAAAACTACAATGCTAACTTACCAACAACTTATACTAGTCCTGAAGTTCTGACAGCTGAATTCTCTAATCAGCTCTTTGTCTCTGTTTACGCAGGAATTAAATTATACCCAAGAGCTTCAGGCAGCCTTGCCGGAAGACAAGGCTTCCTGACCTTTAGACCGCCTCCCTGAACGGGTCCTGAAAAGCACTTCCAGCCCTGCCTCTCAGTCTTCATCCTTCTACCTTCTCCAAGACCCTCTTTCTTTAGATATGCTAATATCATCTCAGATGACATCACGTCCCACTCTGACTGCTTTCAACCTGAAAGGAACAGACGTCTTCTGAGACGCAGGGAATCAGGCTCATCTATTGTGTGACTTTATGAAGGCAACTCTCAGTTCTGCTGGTGGCACCTACATCACGCCACGATCACCCACTCAACCCCGCCTGTCACCTCCTCATCACTTTCTCTTTCATAATCCTTTGCTTCCATTTTACTTTCCATACCCAGCGACTTCTTCACAGCTCTCGTGCTTCTGGATTCCATTCCTGTAAATGACACTTGCCCGTGTCTAAAACACTTCCTCCATCGCTGGCTCTAGCGGACCTAAGAGCTGTTGGTTCTGCTCATTTACTTTAAATTTCCCTCTTTTGGTTCTGAGTTGAGGTTCCAGCATCAGGCATACCTGGATCCAGATACAAGCTCTATTCCTGACTAACTACACGCCCATGGGGAAGTTAGCTGATTTCACTATGCCTTTGTCAACTTTAAAATGGCCACAATGTTCAGCATAGTCAGTTTAGTCTATCACAAGGAATCACAGAACCAATATAAGCAATCACCTCTGTGTCCTAATGCTTAGCTCCTGGGACTCTATTGTCTTTTTACCTTGAAGAATCCGTCTTAAATTGCTGTCACTCATACATCAGTATATTCCTGAAGTAACAATTCCGACACTAAACTTTCATCTTCTACATAAAAAGAGAGAGAGAGAGAGAGAGAGAGAGATCACAAGTGTAGTTAGCTATATCTGAGGGACAACCTAACGAATACCAGCTTCATCTTAGGGTTCCTTCTTCCGGTATTCACTGTCCTTGGCCCCTCCCGCACTCTACTTTGAAGATTTTTCTTCTCTAGTCACCTCAGATTCTCTGGCAGTTTGCCCTCGTGCACTGACTCTTAACACTAGTCTAAAGAGAAAGCCTGAGGATTTTCTTTCTGCCTTGCTCTGTCTTCTTGTTCTTGGTATCACCACTCCTCGCCATGGCTCCAACTGCAACCTGTAAGTAAACAGAAAACGTCCATCCTATTTCAAGCCCAGAGTTCTAGAACCCTGTGTGACTGCTTACTGGTGTTGTCGAGTGCTAGAACCCTCTGTGTGACTGCTGACCAGTGTTACTGAGTTCTAGACCCTGTGTGTATCTGCTGACTGGCGTTGTTGAGGTCTAGAACCCTGTGTGACTGCCGACTGGTGTTACCGAGTTCTAGAACCTGTGACTGCTGACCAGTATTATCGAGTCCTAGACCCTGTGTGTATCTGCTGACTGGCGTTATCGTATGATGACTAAAACAGCATAAACTCAACAAATCCAAACCTGGCTTCATGACCATCCTCCCATTCTCACCTCATCTCCATTCACGCCAGCTATAAAGGTTGGAAGCTTGTAAGTTGCTCTTAATAACCTTCCTACTCCTTCCCCTACCCCAAGTCTACTCACACTCATAAATGTCACCTCACAGACCTCTCCACCTCACCCACCTATCTCCACCTCTGATTTCTTCTTCCTTCTAAAGACCTGTCTTGTCAAGGACAGAAGTCTACCTTCAAATACCTTCATATGGCTTACTCTCTCCCATCTCCCTTCTGTGGCCAAGCCATATCTCTTTTTCTTTTTCTCTCAAATACACTTCTTAGAAACCTTCTTCATTCATTCACTCATCCATTCATTCATCTAACTCAATACCATTCTTACCAGGAAAATGTTCAGTAACACATTAAGAGTCCTAGTTTATTCCTCAAAAACTAGTCACTGTCCAAACACACTCATTATGCCTGAATCACCCATGAGTATATATTTTACATGCCTTCTGTAAACATGTACAGATTTTCTGCTTTTTCTATTTTATATGGTTATGAACTCCATGCTTTTAATATATCAATCATACACACTGAACTTGCTTAATTGTTCTGAATATCTCTTTCTCACATATGATGGAATATCTCCCCTTTTTTGCATCCTCAGCTCCCGTGAACAAACTATCATGTGTGACATTAAAGGAATCACAAAAACAAACATAGCATAGACAATGGCCTTCGACTCTGTTTAAAGGGTGGACGTAGCTGTGATCGTATCTGTATTCCATTTCTATAACGTCTCAAGAAGAGAAAAGCTGTAAGATACACACAACAGATTAAAAGAACCTTGCCAGAAAATAAGGTTCTCAAACACGTCAACTGTTTCTACTCAAGGAAAAAAAAATGTATTTTGGTAAAACGTTAGTAGGAGCTGATACCCAACCAAGCGAGGGAGACAGAAAGAGAGCACCTGGCAACTCCGAGTGCCGCAGCTGCTCGCGGGCGAGAGCCTGCGCCAGTGCCAGTGCAGGAAGCACAGGCTGAAGAGAATGCATGAAGGTCTGTGGAGATGTCTCGGGGAGCAAAGCTCTTGCCACGCAAGTGAGAAGACCCTAGTTCAAATCTGCAGACCCCACATAAAAGCCAAGCGTGGAAGGCTGCCTCAGCTGCCCTAGTGCTCCTAGGAGGTGGACACTTCAGAATCCCCAGAATCGCACAGACCAGCCAGTCTGCACGCAGCGAAGAGGCTCCGACCCAGGGCTCACATACGCCCTCCTTCACACACCAACACACATGTATATACAGACATAAATACAGAGTCACCACACATACGCACTCACACACACACACACACACGTGTATGTACACACACAAACAGATACCACAAACACACCCTGACTCACACACAAACACAAATATATGTACAGACATAAACATTACACATATGTAAGGACACCATACACACACACAAAGAGACACTCTCCATATGTACACAAACACACACAACACACACCCTCACTTCACACAGACACACCACATGTGTACAGACATGGCATCACACACACACACACACACACACACACACACAAAGAAATCATTAAGAACTACCCACATCAGTATACCTGATCGCAATCCTTTCCTAAATTTGGATTACTTAACACCAGTCCCTCGTCTCTTAGAGAAGAAAACAGCAAGAATCACGAAGCCGGCCTGACTTCTCTGCGCTCCAGCTAATTTATTTTTTAAGAGGACTGCGTAGAGAGAGAGCACGGATCAAGAGGCAGCCGAGAAAGCTCTTCTGGTGAGACTGCGGCAGGTCGGCTGGCCAAGTTCTCGTTTCTCCACAGGGACACAAACAACACAAGGCAAGTAACAGTGCATTCAGGCAACGGGGTGAGTGTAGAGCGGCCCTTACACGTGCTCCCTCGTGAAGTGCTCTCGGCGTCCAGGGCAGGTCCATCCTCAGGCTTCCGGGCTCTGTGGCCTTCTGTTAACCTCTTTATCAATCACTAAAGCGAAGAGGCGGAAGTGTGCTGCAGGCACAATCACATGAACACGGGAAGAATAACAGACACCCACAAACAGACGAAAACTATGCACACACACACACACACGAGAGCCAGGACTAAAACCACAGCCACTTAGATTAACTCACCTAAAATAGAAGGTAACAGAAAAACTCCCTAAGGTGTCAGGACTTGTCTCCAAAACCACACACACGGCTGTGAGAAGGGCCCGCTGAGGTTAGCTGCCACTGTTGGTAAGGCCCACTCGGTGGCTTCAGCAGACAACAAGCTTAGTTTGCGGGGGGCAGCAGCAAGCCTGGGGCGGTGAAGCGTGAGAAGGGACAAACGCAAAGGCAGAGAGCAGCCTCAAGGATGAGAGGGAGCATCCTGGTCCACGCTGGCCAGCCCAGAACGCCGGCACTTCTCAGCTAACATCATCCCATGTGTTCAGAACAAAACGACCAGGAGAGCTGCGCACTGGGCACTGTGGGGAGGACAGAAACAGGACCAAACAATGGCCTCGGTGGAAAATGGTGGCCATCTCCACTCAGCCACGCAACGGACATGAACTTCAAAGCTGTTTCGGAAAAACCTACTTCACTGGAGAATAGCCAAGGATTCAGAGAAGCAATGGCCATGTATGTAAGAAATCCGTGGCATAGTTAAATATGCATGTCTGAAGAGTCAAGACAGCCATGATTTGAGAAGGATTAGACTGTTGTACAAGATATAGTAAGAAGGGAGATGGCAAGACGGCTCTGTGGGTTGATGGCATTCGCCTCATATGCCTGGCAGCCTAGGCTGAATTCCCCCAAATCCACAAACTTGTCCTCTGACATTCACAGGTGAGTCATGGCTCATATACATGTGTGCGCGCGCACACACACACACACACACACACACACACACACACACACACACGATTTCAAAGGTCCATGTAAGAATGGAGGAAAGAATAGAGAAAGTAAGCTTGCCCCCTTGTAATGACCACTACTGTGAGAACCACGTGAAAAAATCAGTCTGCCTGGCTGCAAGCTTCCAGGGGTCGGCTCTCCCTGGAAGGGAGAGAGCAGAAAGAAAGCCGACGGCCAGGCCGTCTTACCCTCTTCACGTCCCTCAGGATGAGGAGGACTTCTGCAGGAGGTGGACTCCCATTAAATCCACCCCACCTGTGTGCCCAGCACGGGACTGCCTACTCGGAAGCCACACTTGTGATGAGAAGCAAGAACATTCTGTTCCGCCCGCCATCAGAGGGAACACCGACAAAACCAATGTCTGTTCTCTACGACCCTGGAATCTGTAAGGGGAAAGCGAGGGTTTTCTATCCTCTAATTCATAAATTCAACTAAAATATTCGAATATTCTCAAGGATTCGCTCCATATTGCATCTCTCCTTGTGAAGCCAGTTCCTCCTAAATAACAGGAAAAAATAAGTTTGATTGGGGATCACTTGGAAAATGTGATTTAAGCACTCCAAGGCCTCCTAATCTAAGGTTATGTGGAAACAGACTTTAGAATGTTTCGGAAAAGAAACGATTCGTCAGATTAAGCTAAATGCCGCGGAGTAATCAAATTGTGGAGTTCTGATTAAATGGCTACTTAAGTTTAACCTATTTAAAACTCGCAGGATAAATAGAAAGGCCCTGGCTAGACTACTCCTGGTTTGGGTCAAATGCTCTAACTGGGCGTCTAAGGAGTTTTTGCTCTCCAAACTGTTCCTTTGAACTTCTTAGAAGCCATCCTTCACACTTGGGTTCTTTCTCAGTCTACATACAATAAACAAATGGGACTTCTTCGGGCTCCTTCTGCTACATGGCAGCCAGCCGGAAAGAAAAGGCAAGAAAGTGAAAGGGGCATGTCCGTGCCCACCCCGACCCCTGAAGAGGCTTCTGGGCCGGCGGGCATTCGCTCTGGCCGCTCTGCCACCTCTATGCAAGTGTACAAAGGCAAAGCCAAGAAAACCAGCCCCAGGCTCCCCCCCTCCCCCCCGGACAGAGAGGTTCCCGTTTTGCGACTGCAGCTAGGATCCCCCGGGGTTTCCTCCCGCCGTCCCGGCAGCGCCGGGCCGCAGGCCGACGCGGCTCCACTTACAGTGACACCATCCCAGGTGACAGCACCAGTGCAGCTTGAAGCACTTGCCGTGGCTGTGCGTGGCACAGATGGACAGCCCGTCGCACGGCTGGAAGTCGGGCCGGCGCGCGGCGCAGCTCCGCGCCAGGGCCTGCGCCTCGTCCACTTTCTCGCTCTTCCAGCCGCGCTCGGGCGCCGTGGCCGCGCTCATCTCTCCCGGCGCCGAGGAGCGGGGCGGGCAGGGCGCGGGCGGCCGGGCCGGCGGGCTGGAGGCGCGGCGAGGACCGGCTGGGCGAGGAGCCGCCCGGGCAGGGCGCAGCGAGCGGGCCCGGCCTGCCTGCGAGCGCCCGGGTCCCTCCTGCGCCCTCCTCCCCTCTCCGGTCCCTCCTCCTTGCTTTCTCCTCTCCCCCTCCTCCCCTCCCTCTCCCTCCCGTCCTCCCTGCCTTCCCCCTCCCCGCCCGGGCCGCCACGCCTGCACGCGCACGCGCACACTCCGGCCGCCGCGCCCCTCGAGCCCGGCCCCTCGCGCTGGCGCTGCCCGCGTCGCCTCCGGCCCCCGCGAGTCGGTGCCACACGCCCCTCGAACCGGTGGGAGGGCCGCGAGGACGGTCAGCTTTGTCCCTGGTGTGTGTGTCGCGGGGGAGGGGCGGGGGGCTCCGGCTGCAGCCTGGCCTTCTCTCCGCACACGGTCTAGCCTGGCCCTGGCACTGCCTCCCCCCGGCATGCCCAGGCGTCCCCCGCGGCGGTTCAGGAGGACCTGAGAGTTCCTGGGTTCTTCCCGGCTGCCCGGCACTAGTCCTGGGGGCGAGCGACGTCGGGCCGCCGGGGTGGGAGGATGTGCTAGGTTTGTGTCTTGATAACGTGGGGGTGGGGGGTGGGGGCGGGGGGTGTGCTCTGACTCGAGTGTGATGTCTGTGTGTGGCTATAGATATCACTAGCCAGTCGTGGAGTCGAGCGTGTGGGTTGTGAGTGTGGACGGACGGTGTGTGAGCGTGATTAACTCCCTCGGATGAACGTGTGTGTGTGTGTGTGTGTGTGTGTGTGTGTGTGTGTGTGTGTGTGTCGGTATGGTGGGCTGGAATGGCGTAGTGAATGTATGCGTGGAGTGGATTGTGGGGTTGTCACGGACGTGGGGACACAGACTGTCCTGTGGCCCAGTCTGGCCAATGGGTGTGGCTGCCCAGGCTGCAGCTCCCCCACCCACCTCCCCAGTCCAGTTGTTAGTCTTCCCTCCTGGCACAACTTGCTTCAGATAGGTTTTTCCATCCCGGGCTGAACGGGAGAAGAGAAAAAAATCATTCGTTCCCAGGGAGCAGAGCTGGGAACTGGCTCCGCCTGCAGCGGGCCGGCTCCAGTCTGAAAGGAGGGAACACCCTCCCTAGGCTTCCTTGCCAAATGCTTTTCGTGGGCCCAGGAAAACGCCAGTGGTTGCCGAGGGTCGAGAACAGAACCCCTCAGCACAAATGCTGGGCTGGAACGCGCTCACGCTCGCACGTCCTCTCCCCATCACTTTATTCCCGTCCTGTTTGGCAATGAGATCTCTTCTGGTTTTAAACGACATTCATCCTCAGGCCCTCAAAACTCGTTGCTGTCCTAAGCAGTGCTTCGCAATTTTCCCTTTTATCTAACCTTGGCTTAGGAAGGAAATCTAATTTGCTTATGTCTGACTGTGAAATCTTGTGTCAGGGATTGAGGGAGACTCGGGTGGCAAAGGCTGTTTTCGACAGCTGTCTGCGCTAAGTCACAACCTCTGGCTTCCCGTTTACCTCACAGTGAAGCAGAGGTAAACACAAGGTGCCGGTGCTTTACCTACTCCCCAGGTGCCCACCCCCGGAAGCCCCAGAGCAGCTCGTTGCTGACTCACAGCATCACTGCGTCCCTGCTGCTAATGCCATCTTGGAATAATTCCCGAAAACGAGGAGAAAACCAAGGGAATCCATACCAGGGTTGCTATATTAGCAAACCCATTTTTTCTAGATTTTATTTTATGATTTTGTGGGTGTGTTTTGCCTGCCTGTATGCTTGTGTGCCACCTGTAAGCAGTGCCCTCCAGGGCAGAAGAGAGCCTCAGATTCCCTGGGGCTAGAGTTAGAGCTGGTTGTGAGCTGTTCGGATGCTGGGAATTGAATCCAGGTCCTCTAGAAGGGCAGCCAGTGCCCTAGCCCCGCCAACCAGTTTTTAAACAATGGGTATATCTGTCTGCTTTAATCTATTCTTAGCCTCCAACCTCTAACCGTCCTCTGATACAATTATGTCATATGCACTCGCTTTTATGAGTGCATATGACATAATTAATATGTCCCCCCACTAATGAGACCCCACTAATGAGAAAACTTATGCAGTGTAGTGGGGCTGTTCATAGCCAAGCTGTACGTGACCCAAAGACCTAAGATGCCAGACACCCAGCCATCAAAGACCATCCTTGACAGGGACTGTGGCTCGTCTACTTGGCTGTAATGCTATGGTTAGACTCTTTCGGTTCCCGTGTGAATGGCTGGATATTTTGTTCCTGTCACACTGTCCCTATCTGTCTATTGATGTGAGTTGTCTTTGCACATCAACCCTCTGAACACTTACAGACTGAATCTTTACGAAAGAGGTTTTGGTTATTTCACTGGACCAAACGGCCAAGCATCATGGTTATAAATAAGCTACCAGCAGCCTGTCTGCTTGTCATGCTAAACCGATCACAGGGATGACATGAGGCAACACTTCCCAAATGCAGTGCAGCTAAGCTGGACTCCCGCTGTGAGGAAGGGAGACAGACGTCTGTTCAGCAAGGCCATTAGCACAACGTGGAGTCAGCGTTTGCTCAGTGTTGAGACTGGAATAGCATCTTTAGACTCAGGAGCAGTCCAGCAACCCCGTGCCCTTGCCCCTGGACCTCGCCCGATACTAGTCCCTGTCCTGGTTTTCTTTCTCTCACTGTAATAAAACACTAAGCAGAAGCAATCTGGGGGAGAAAGGGCTTACGATATCTTAAATCTCTGTGTTAGAGACCAGCGCAGGAGGAAGTTGTGGCCGGAATTGAAACAGAGAAAAGGAGGAACACTGCTTGCTAACTGGCTGGCTGTCGGTGGTTTCTTACACAACCCAGGATCACCTGCCCAGAGGGCACCGCCCCCATCATACAAGACAGTCTGGTGGAGGCATTTTCTCTGTTAAGGGTCCCTCTTCCTAAGGGATGCGATGACCTAAGCTTGTGTCAAGTTGATAAAAATTAACCAGCATCTTTTACGGCAACTCAAAGGTTCCCAGCCGCTGACTCCTTTCCTCTAAACCTCCCTCTGGGGTGCTGTGAAGAGATTGCTCTCTAACAGCTGTTCAAAATGAACCTCCTCTCGGGGCTCCAAAGCCCTCCTGGCCTGTTTTATTTATTGCCTTATTTCTGCAAGTGTGCTATTCCCTCCTGCCTGACTTTGTACCTCCCCTCTCTGTCCCTTTGCCCCAGCTGCTCGATTCTGGATCGTGTTTGAGCTCAGTTGCTGTCTGTAGTCTTTTCCTGGTTCACTCTCTGTTGTCATCATCATTGTCATCACTAGTAATATTATTATGATCAGGGCTGGAGGTTGAGGCAAGGGCTCAACCATACCATTCTATGCCCAACCCTGTTTTCACCTTCTATTTGGAGACAGGCTGTCACTAAGAGGCCGAGGCAGCCGACAAACTTACAGAACTTCCTGCTTCAGCATCCTAAGTAGCTGGGAGTATAGACCTGTGTTGCTATGCCCAGCTTCCTCTGCAATATTAAGAACTTTCTGTCCCTAAATGAAACAGGTGAGAGAGCAATCTCTTCACAGCACCCTACAGGAAAGTTTGGGAGGAAAAGAGTCTGTGCTGGGAACCTTTGAGGTGATGTAAAAGAACGCTATGGTGGTTAATTTTGACGTGGTACCTCAAGCACATGACATTGGATTGTATTGGATGCATCAGAGTCACACAACAAATGTTGTTAAATGGACACATCAAAATGTTCACGACCGTGTTGGAGATACTCAGTGACAGATGTGGGGAGAGCTAGATTGGATCCTCCAAATACACGCATGTTTTGTCTCTCTCTTTCTCTCTGACACACACACAGGGAGATAAAAGAGAGAGAGAGAGTGAGAGAAAGGTGGGGAAACTGAAGATTTGAAAGTACATGGAAAGACAAAACACCTGATTTTTAAATTCCAAATCCTCAGAACAAGCAGATGATTTGAAGCCTGTTGAGATCAGGTGATACCTTGTTCTAAGTGACTCCATGTTGCATAAATCAGTGGCTTTTCAGGCTGTCTGTTGCCCTGAGAGGCTCCATTGTACACGCAAACTGTGACTCCATTTTGAGGAAGGAGGATGACCGCGCCTGGAGAGACTTTTATTAGGGTGAATTGGGACTGTGAGGGCACGTAGGCTCTGGTGGTTTGAATGAAGATGGCCCCATAGGAAGAGGTGGGATCTCACTGGAGCAGGTGTTGGAGAGAGTGCATCACTGGGGCTGTTTTTGTTTTGTTTTGTTTTGTTTTTGATGCTTCAAACGCACACACCAGGACTCACCCTTTCAACATTAGACCAGATAGAGCTTTCAGTTACTGCTCCAGCACCAAGCCTGCCTGCCTGCCTGCCTACCAGGCACCATCCTCCCCATCATGATGATTATGGACTAACACTCTGTGGTGGTTTGAATAAGAATGCCCTCCCCGACCCCAATAGGCTCAAAGATTTGAATGCTAAGCCACAGGGGTGTGGCACTATTTGAAAGGATTAGGAGGTGTGGCCTTGTTGGAGGAAGTGTGTCACTGGGGGTGGGCTTTGAGGTTTCAAGAGCCCACTACAGGCTCGGTGGCTCTCTCTTCCTGCTTCCTGCAAAATCCGGATGTAAAGCTCTCAACTACTGCTCTAGCACCACGTCTGCCTGCATGCCGCCATGCTTCCTAGAGATAGTGATCATGGACTAAATCTCTGAAAATGTAAGCAAGCCCCAATTACATGCTTTCTTTTTAAAGTGTTGTCTTGGTCATGGTGTCTCTTCACAGCAACAGAACAGTGTCTAAGACACCCTCTAAAACTGTAAGTAACACCCCCCCCCCATTAAATACTTTCTCCTGTAAGCTGTCTTGGTCCTGGTGTCTATTCATTGCAATAAAACAGTAACTAAGACACAGTTATGTTAAAATCATACCAGCAAAACTAGTCCCAAGAATTTATTAGACATGCCAGGCTGAGGAAGGGCCCCAACTCTTTCACATGGACCCCAGGAATAGAGACAGCCTCCCAAGACCTGTCACCTGGCCCTCCTTTGTATGTGCTCAAATGCCCCAGGAGCCTCAACCTGGCTGGCAAGACTACTTAAATTGCTGAGCAGTGCCCCTGTTCATCTGCCTGGCCGAGCCATCTGTCCATTCGCCCATTCATTTGTCTGGATCTGCTCTTGCATTTCACTCATCCCACTTCTGCAGCTCAACTCTGGCTTGCAGTCCAACTCCATGGCCAGCAGCCAGCAGTTTGCAGCTGGGCTAGGCTCTGTTTGTTTTGTCAGTGCAGAATATATTTGCATTTCCACCAGCTTCCATGATCTCAGGACTTCTGAAACATTTGGAATGATGCCGTGGACTCTTAACCATTCTTAGTCATTCTGCACCCTACTTAGATAGATAATAGATGATGATGATGAAGATAGATATAGATAAATACATAGAGATGGATAGATTAGATACATGATAGATTAGATATAGATAGATAGTTGTGGTAATTTAATGGTATGGTCCAATAATGTTTATTATTAGCCCTATAATTATTACAGCAGTATTATCTAACCTACTTTAACAATAGTAATAATAATAGGGACAGCTGATAGATTTTAGAATAGCCTTCTATCACCTGGGGCATGGCAGATATTACCTCCTAAGCCCCATCCCACGCAACCTGCTTTAATGATTTCTATCTGGGCTACCTCCCATCCATAATCTCAAAATATTTGCTAATGTTCGTCATCTGGGCCAATTTTCTCCATCCAAGCAGAACCAGCCACGTGCTTTTCTCCATGCTAACCCATTGTGGCTCCCTGCTCTCTTCCTCCTCCAATACCTGGCTCTCTCTCTCTCCTTATCCTTCTGTCCCAAAGCCCTTGAACCTTAGCCACACCTACCTCCTTCACCCTGCCCAGGTGTGTCAGCATTTTATTACTAACCAATCAGGAGTAATTTCTTAGGCAAGGTTTACAGAACAAGGACAGGGGTATATGAGAATGTGCTCATCTGGGCTGCAACAGATCTTGGAGGCCAGTAATTAGTGTCAGTATCTATAACACCAGACTAACCCGCAACCACAGATAGAGATGATTGATTGATTGATAATAGGTAGGTATAGATAGATATAGATAAATAGATTTGCTGTGTGATATATGAAGTGTGCTATATTACTTTAAGTAATATTATTACTTAAAGTTAAATTCAAAAGGCTTGTGCTTGCCTCAGCCAGGACTGTCAAGAAAAGCAGGAAATCTGGCCATTTGCTGCCAATGGAACTGTTGCACTTGTAAGCTTTTATTCAGTAGATTCTGACATTGCAGACAGACTCAAACATGTCTGTCTACATTTCTGGCATAGTGCACTCACAACAAAGCCTCGATTTAAAAGCTGACTATAAGTCTTACCGAATGTCTTGCTTCTGCAGATGCTGGGACATTTTTTCAGATGATGCAATGATGGCAGACCCTTACGAGTCTTTTTGGTCTCTCCCTAACCTTCTGCTAGGACATCACAAAGTGTGGCTTTTCCACAAAAGACACCATCGTGCCACCAGAGATATCTGGATTTTTGTATATTTAAGGGGTGAGAGGAGTTGATACTGGTGGATCACCTCTGTGATTTTTGAAACTCAACATTCTGTTCCTTAGCTGCTCTCTGAAAGGGACAAGGTAG
Organism: Psammomys obesus; assembly: GCF_907164565.1. NCBI lineage: Eukaryota > Metazoa > Chordata > Mammalia > Rodentia > Muridae > Psammomys > Psammomys obesus. Next base: position 2,026,685 of record NW_026596064.1, read on the forward strand.
TATTTTTTTTTTTTAACAACTAAAGACTTATTTTACTGTTGAAATTGGGGTGGTGGTTGATATGCGTCTAGGTGAGTTTCAATATTAAAGGGGCAGACCAAAAAAAAATGACATTTAGATGCTAAACAATATGGCTCCTTGTGAGTATTAGTCAACACCCTTTGTGGTCACGTGGTCTGGACAGATAACTTCCATGTGTCTCTTGTGCAGTGAGGGGAGGTGGCAGAAGCAGAATGTGGGCCCACACAACACAGCATCCTTTGTGCTCTAACAGTCTTCTGCAAGCAGCCGACCTCTCATATTCTTGAGACAAAAACTTGTTTCTGTCTTGTCACACCATGTTTCCTGTTCTACAAGTCGTTTTCTTCACAACTGATAATTAAGACAATTCAGCTTTGGGGCTGGAGAGGTGTGTCAGAGGTTACGAGGCTGTCGCTCTTACAGGGGACCAGAGTTCACTCCCCCACACCCACAGTTGGGTGGTTCTCATGGACCTGTAATTCCAGCTTAGATCTGCTGCCCTCTTGAGGCCTCTGTGGGCACCACATGCATGTGCTCATGCACAGACACAGATGCATAGATAAAAATAAGACGAACCTTTAAAACATGGAATCAAGCAATTATGCCTTAACCAGGAAGCACCGGGAGGATAAAATGTCAGTAAAGAACAACCTAGAATACAACGACTGACTCATGATTGTAAGTGAGGCAACTGGGCCTCCTACGGCCAGCATTCTACCCACACCCACGACACCAAGCACCCAGGTAGCATTCGGGTACACACAGTGCCTGCAGCTGTGCATAGATTGTTCAGGGAGCTCCAGGGAGGCAGGCGCCAGTGAGCCCTTCGTGTTCTGGTAGATAACCCCTCACCCGTGTTCCCGTTAGCATCCCCGGGGAACTTCCTGGCTCACAGAGCAAGGCTTCTGCAGAATTCTTTCTCTAGTTGCTCCCGGATGCCCTATCTGGGAGGAGCAAATGTTCACGTCTCCCCCGGAAAAAAGTCACACAACGCCCCAACGGTTTGTCGGAGACAATCTGAAGGGGCTACCTAAAGCAAGCCTTGGGAGAGTTTATACGAAACAGAGCAGGATGGGGTAGAAGGGTAGGTCTGTCCAGAGCCACCAACACGCATTTCCCGGCAAAAATGTGCTGGCTATATAAAAGCCAGTGAGAGGGCAGAGCACAACGGGCAGCAAGCAAGAGCTGGGGCAGCTCTGCCATAGTCTTGAAAGAAATATGGGTCAGACAGAGCAACTGCAACTTCAAGAATAGAGGTGGAGCATTTCCAAGATTAGGTTGCAAAGAATGTGATCTGTGTTGGCTTCTTGTCAACTGCCCTCCTGGAACCAGCCTGGCAGAAACAAAATATTCTGAAGACATCTGTGCCCTTCCTTTTGGCTGAAACAATGGTTCCCTCAAGAAATTAGATTCCCCAGGAATCTCACGCTAAGAAAAAGAAACTGCTGAAGCCTGGGGCCGGCAGAGGAGGAGTCTGTCTCCAGTCTCACAATTCTGACAACTCTGCAGGAGTGACTGGAGCCAAGACACTGATGGGCAGGTGATGGGGGCAGGAGGACACTGAGACTATGCCTAGTTACACATATATTTAGAGTTCTGTTTAAACCCAAGCCTCATGCCAGGACCCTGAAGGTGGACTCAGAGAGTCACTTCTTTGTATCCCCTTCCTACGTGTTCCCAACAGTGAATAAACAAATCTAAAAAATAAATCTCCTTTGTCTGAATCCCTGTAGTGAGAATTTTGGTTTCTTTAAAAACATAGAAATGTTATGGGAACATGTTTTTATTTTAATCCCAGGTGTGGGATATGGGGCTGCTTCAGATTGTCTCCTGACTGACTGAGTTGTCCCAGGAGACTAAAAAGCCAGAAGCTTGGAAGTCACTCAGAACCGAGTGCAAATGTTGTCGCTTGCTAGCTGGTGTCCCTGGCCAAGTTCATGATGTCCTCTCAAGGAGCATTTTCTTAGCTATAAGGTGTTGGGTGTGTCTGTTTTGTGGGATTTGCTGTAGGAGGATTCAGAGATGATTGCCAAATGCCAAGTATGTTCCTGGCACAGGACAGGCATTGGAAAATGGTAGCCAAAATTACAGTGGTCAGATGGTGCTGATGATCACCCACTGAAGGGCACTTCAGCACAGACAACACCCTGGCTGATCTGTCAAAGAGCAGAGGGGCCACCTCAACCTCCCCCTTGCTGTGCCAACCCCAGGGCCCTGCCTTTATGACTGTAGCTCCTCCTTGAAACCATAAACCAAAATAAAACTTTTTTTTTTTTCTCTTGAAGGGAAGGAGGAGCTACCTTCGAGCATTCCTGCTGGGACTCTCAGTACTTCGTTTCCTGAGTTCCCTGACCTCTTCAAAAGGCAATCCAAATATCCAGGCTTGAGCTCAACCTGGGCTACAGGAGGATTTCTAGAGCTTAGGTAAAAGCTAGCATTCCTCAGAAACTTGTGAAACTGGCTCCTGTTGCGAGCATGGAGGTCCTTGTGTCCTCAGATGTCCAGAGAAACCAGGACTGTCAAGCTCTCAGAATTGTCTTTTCATTGGGAAAGGTGAAAACCTGCTCTGTCTAGAAAGCCGAGGATTGGAAATGGTTGGTAGCCTGGTGATCCGTGTTATCTTTTGGGCCAGGCCATATAGAGAGCATCCACAGCCAGGACAAGAGGTGGCTAATAGCCCACGTGACCTCTGTGCTATCTGTATGACCCTTAAGCTAGTACAGATAGCAGAAATCTATAACCCATCTTCTTGGAAGAAATGACACGTACTCGGAGTTGAGTTTCAAAGTAATTATGCTTCTTTGTGCACTGGGGATTGTATTACACCAGGAAACCTTTTTTTTTTCCTTTTCCATATCCTACTAGGCTTAAATACATTGGAAATAAACCACCTACTATTAGACTCCCCAAAGTCTGACCCAGGTTGACAAAGTCAGTCTGCACTGGGTTTTCATTCTCACCTTTGATTAAATAAGACAGAATGAGCTAATGGAGAGACAAAGCTATGTTATATAAATGCAGGTTTATTGGGAGCATTGAGGGAGGAGGAGAGGGAAGGGGATTTCGTGCTGTGGGGGGAGAGCAGGAAGGGGGAAAAGGGAGCAAGGGTGATGGAACCGAGATGTCTGGTTATGCAGTGAAGGGCCTCTGGGAGAGAAGCCCCGTCCTTAGGCGGAGGGCAGAGTATGGCGGCCACGCCCTACAGCAGGTAGGGATTTTAACAATCTTGTGTGTTTCGCTTCCCTATATGACATCCTTAGGTTCCTAGCTACTAAAAGCAGTTATTCTCCTTACCTTTGGAAGAAAGACATAGATAATCATGGCGCCTATTAGCATGTAAACGCTCATGCTGTCCTCTAGAGTCCCTCAGTATCACAGGTACCGCTACACATTTCAGCGCCATGCTCTCATCCTAGCCCTTCCTCCTCTACCCTCAACTCCCTCCAGCTCATGGGCTCCCCTCCTGCTTCCTGTGTTTTCCCTATTCTCTACCCCCAGCTATTCTCCACTCTTATAGATAGCCCTGGCTGTGTCCAGTCCTCTGGCTATGGTCAGTCTACTTCTTTCTCTCTCAGCTCTGGGCTCTTCCAGGTGCCTCTGGCTGGTCTTTCTCTCATATCTACCTAGGCTGCATAGTGAGTTTGAACTACGCAGTCAGGCAGAACTACAAAGTGAGACGGTCTCAAAACAAAACAAGGAAAGTCAATGACATAAAATAAAATGAGCTGAAGAGTCAGTGGAAGCTACCGGTCCTCCATTTTTCATAAGGGGCTATGGACAAGGACACACCATGATCATCGAAATGCCTGGTGTAGTGAGTGTGCGAGTGGACATTCCTTGGAGACCAGGAGTCCGGAAGTCACAGGGAAGAAAAGAAATAGGATGCTGGGAGCTGAGATGGCTCAGCAGTCAAGAGCATTTACTTCTCTATCAGAGGACCAGAGTCCAGATCTCACACTGGGCGACTCACCACAACACTCACAAATGCCAAGGGATACGGGATACAGTGCCCCTGTGGTGGCTAATCTTGAATGCCTTGACACACCTGGGAAGAAGTGTGTCACCACACACACACACACACACACACACACACACCAATATCAAGGCCAGAAAACAGGCTGTCAAGAAATCTATCACCTATGGAATTCTGGGAAGCAGCCCCTCACCCACCTACCATATCCTGGAACCCCGAGGGCACAAAAGCAAGCAATCTGACTTATCTCTCACCCTGAAGTTTTGAACAACAGTTTATCCAGAAAAGCAGTTTTTGGGCCTGATGAAGCCAGGCCCTCCCCCTTTCCTACTCTTGGCTACACAATCTTGAACTCCCCAATACCGAGTCACAGAGTTTGGGGATGCCAAACTCTCTGACCAACACAGGTTGCTTTCTGCATTTTGAGGTCAAACTGAGTCTATTCTTTCATTTTTCCTCTGGCTGATTTTTTTTTTTTTTACAAACCTCGGTAGAATTTTTACTATCAGCTTGGCCTGTGGGCGTGTCTGCAGGCATTTTCTTGATTGCTCACTGTTACTGGTATGGTCCCTAGCAGGTATATAAAAATGTAGCTGCTATCCACAGACCCACAGAGGTTAGGTGCAGAGTAAGGGACTGGGGTGGGAGGGGGGAAATAGAATAAATAATTATGGATGGATGGAGGGGTTGGGAGATGAGAGGCTGAGAGAGGAGGATGGAGTGAGGAGGGGGAGGGAAGAGGAGAATGAAGGAAGGAGAATCAGCTAAAATTAAGGACTATTTGAGGAGTGATGTGAAAATCTAATATGGTAGAAGCTTCCCCAAATATATACCTATAGGAAGGTGATCTCAATGAAATTGCCAGATAATGGGGGAAACAGAGCCCCAGCTGGGCATTTCTTGTTACCAAATGAAGCTTCCAACACCAGCAATGGGTTACATCTAATTAAGTTGTTGGCCAAAGGGGTCTCACACAAAACTCTGGACAACCCAGGCTGTTGCCACAGATTGGCAGCAAAACCCCTTGGCTGAAGACAACACCTACAGAATTCAGTGACCATGGAGAAGTGAAGCTTGTGTCTACCTAGAGCCTTCACCCCGCTGGTTAGTGTCCTTGGTACTAGAAGATACTTGGCATGCTACCAAAGGAGAAACAAACACCAACCCAGCGGCAAAGCCTCCAATCTACAATAGCGTCCTGCCTGCGGGATATGCTCGTGGGATGGCGGCACGAAGCTTATGGGAGTAACCCACCACCGTGTGACCTGGTGCTGCTTAAGTGACTGAGAACCTGGGACCAGATCGCCCAGGGACCTAGGGTAAAACCAAATACTACTGTTCCGCTAAAGAAACACAGCGATAAAATGACTCCTGATGACATTCTTCTGTACCCACAGGTCAGTGTCTTCTTCAGGCATCACAAGAGAGGCAGAGAGTGAGAGATCGATCTCAGAACACTCAGCCCTAAATGTGATGTCTCCATCAAATGCCTCCCTTCGGGGGCTCGGGGAACCCTTCAGAAGAGGAGGCAGGAAGAGGGTAAGAGCCAGAGGGCATGGAGGACGCCAAGGAAATAAGACCTAGTAAACATAACAGGGCTGGTGCAGAAACGAACTCGCAGAGACGGTGGCAGCACGAGCAGGGCCTGCACGGATCTGCGTTGATGCTGTCCCCACACCGAGAGAAGTGGACAGGTGCACCCATCCCTACGCCAGAGGCTAGCTCAAATGGACAACCGCTTGCAAGTGAAAACTTAGGGAAGACAAAGCACTCCCAAGGGCAGGCTGCACGCCCAGCGGAAGATGGCCAATGGCAAAAACTAGCTCTGTGGTAACTTTGGAGACTCCTTGCCTCATAATGTCACATCAGGGCTCCCCCCCCAAAAAAAAAAAAAAAACCACCTGTATTTTGTTTTGTTTTATTTTTATTTTTGTTACCTTTTATCCTTCAGGCCCTTTGCGTATGTATTATCACTTTCAGTTTTCTGTTTTCATAGAATTCCTGAAGGTGCGAACAAGTGTGTCTCTGTGTCTGTATTTGTTTCTTGTGTCTTTTCTGGGGCTCTTTTTCTTCTTTTTGTTTTGTCCTATTCTAATTTGTTTGCTTTTGTTTTATCATACATTATATTGTATTGTATTGTCTTATATCATATTATAGTATATTACATTGTATCACTATTCCTTGGATGCTTATTGTTTTCTAAGGGAGACAGAATGTGGGTAGATCCAGATGGAAGGGGATGAAGAAAGCAACTTGGACAATTAGAAGGAGGGGAAACCATCATCAGAATATATTATACTAAAAAAAAACAAAACAAAAAACAAAAACAAACAAACAAACAAAAAAAAACATTTAACAGATTTTGCCTTAGGTTTATTTGTAAAAACAGCATAGGACACTGGTCATCTGTAAATACTGTGTAGGTGGGTGTGTCACACCAGTCCGTCTGTCTTCACATTAGTAGAACCATTTCCTATGGGGCCTTCACAGGGGCCTGGGCACCTTTGGGAGCCTGAGCTAGAGGTGGAACCTTGCCCTTAGCTGGAGCTGTGGCCTCTGCCTTGGTTTGAATCTTGGGCTTTGATTTGCAGAGCCTATGACCCTTGGCCATGTAGCTTCGAATCCACTTCCCAAGCTTGGGGTGAGCGATGAAAGCCAGGCGGCTGAGTTTGCGGCTGGGGGCCGTTGGCATCTTGGGCTTAACAGCTGCAGGCTTCACAAGGGCCTTGATGGCCTCTGCTCTCGCACTCATTGCCTTTGCGTTGTTTGCTTGCATCTTCTTCAGGCCTTTCTTGTTGTGCTTCTTGGCAAAGCGCATGTTCCTCAAGAATTTGGGGTCCACCCCCTTAAGAGATTCGTATCTTTGTGACCGGGGTTTCTTGATGCCATTTCTGTGCCATTTGCGGGACTGGTTGTGTGTGGTGTGGTTCTTGGTCTTGGCCATGTTTGCACAGTAACCTGTGGCTCCCACAGCGTCTGCAAAAAAAATAAAATAAAATAAAATAAAAAACATTTTTAATAAAAGAAAAAAACCCTTGGAGCTATGTTGGAGACACCAAATATATAAGCAATACATGTGATAACCTGCAAAATTCCTCTCACGCCTTATGTTTGTCTCTGTCTAACAAATTGGCCTCATATTTTATTAGGCTAAACATCAAACTGTTTGACATAGAGATTTTACTATCACCTAGAAACCTGTTGTAAGATCAATATTTTTAGAAAAACACAGGATAGTGATAAATAAAATATGTGCCTGAAAACATTAACATATGATGCGCAGTTACGTTGTTATCAAATGCTTCATATGGTAACTTATTGGAAATGTAATAAAATCAATTGTGCATACGAACAGGTTCTAAATGGAAATAAAAATTTTAATTCTTAAAAGGAAAAAAAGAAAGAAATAGCTGAATCTGAGCCTGGGACAAGCCAGCAAACAGCATTTCCCCACTGGTTTCTGCTTCTGCCTTGAGTGTTTATGGCAGCATCTGAGAAGAAGAAATTAAAGCAGCGTCCTGGGCTCCATGGCACCCCCCCCCACACACACACACACGCACACACGTTAACTGAAATAAATATTTCTTAAGAGATATGACACTGCTATTTCAAAACCAGTGGGAGAGGAGTTACAGCCATACAGAGCCAGAGCTTCTCCAGAGCCCCTCTCTTTTTCCCTTCCCCAAAGCATCAGAAATGAGGAGTCCTGAGTGAGGGTTGGACACCGTGTCTACGAGGCAGCCTTGGGCTTCTTACATGTTTTTCTGGAACATGAACCCTGGTCCTGCCCAGCAGCCAAGGGACAGGGACAACACTGGCTCTCTTGTTTTGCTTCCTCCCCACCGACATCCCCAAGCTCGTCTGTTCAGAGCGGGGCTACTTCACCTGAGTAAAATCAGGGCTGGGCCAAAGGCCTGTTCCCCCTCACTGACAGCTTCTCCCTGGGAGCGGCTGCTGGGTAACTGCCATCCCCGCCCCCTCTTTCCTTGTGGGAGCTCAGGCTCTGGGCCAGCTGTTGTGTTATTCAGGAAGGACAGGCTGCTGCTCCCTGCCCTCCCCCACCTCACAAGGGCATCAAAACGTGTGTGCTCCTGTCTGGAAGCTCAAAGTGGAAAGAGCTTTGATGGGATTTGAAAGAGAGTGCTGTGTGGGTGGAGAGGACTGGGTGAGCCCCTGGCCTTCTTAACGCTAAGGCAAGCGGAGATACAGAAAGGCGATGGGGTTGTTTGCCCAAGATCATAAAAACCCCTTCCATGAACTGCTCCCAGTGGAGAAGGAAGTAGAATCTGTTTTTAGACTCTAAGACCACACTGTGCTAGCCTAAAGGTGACCACAGGATCTAGCTTACGCTCACCCGTATTTCACATCCCTTTCTGTCCTTCACAGCCCTCTACCCACAGTTGCTCATTAGGGTAGATTCTTTTTTTTTATGTTTGTTTGTTTTGATAGTTTTACTATGAAGCCCGGGATGGCCTCTTGCCTGGGCCTCAGCAGGGGATTACAGCTATGCCTCGCCCTGTCCAGGTATTAAAGGAAAGGCCACAGTGGTGCCTGCCTCAGCTGCCTCCACCTCCTGCCCACAAGGCTTCGACCACAGCAAACACAATAAATAACCGAGGGTTATGAAACACCTTCGTTTCTGTGGTGGCACTCCAGGCTCCCTGCCCCAGAGTAGGGCCCGGTAGCGGAAAAGCAAATGAAGTCTCCACGCTCTGATCAAACGTCAAAAAAAAAAAAATGGAAGTCTAGGAGTAAGAGATTTGTCCTGGCAGGATGGCAGTAGCCTTGGCTCATCTGCCACCTCAACACATAGGGAAACTGGACGTCTGAGTTTGCTTTCTGTCGATGTGAGGAAAGACCACGACCAAAAGCAATTTGGAGAGAAGAGGACTTCTTTCAGCTTACAATTTATAGGCCAGCATGAAGGGAACTCAAGGCAGAAACTCAAAGCAGGAGCACAGGGACAGGAAACAAAACGGAAGCCACGGAGAAATAGTTCTCCTCCCCACCCCCCCACCCCCCATCCCCGGCCTTCTCAGCCCGCTTTCTTACACAGCCAGGACCACCTGCCCTGGGCGGCACCACTAACAGTGCTGGGCCCTTTTTGTTAATCATCAAACAAACACTTGTTCCCACAAAAGTCTTCCAAAGAGATCAGGACTGATGACATATGAACTCACAGAGACTGTGGCAGCGTGCACAGGGCCAAGCCAGACAGGGTCCCGGTACTTGGAGGGAAAGCTGACACTGGCTCTCATCCCTGACCAAGGGATCTACCACCGACACCCACGAGTGAAGGAAAAGGGCTGTTTTCTCCAACGGAGTCACACTAACGGCACACGTAGAGGCAGGCTCTTTGCTCAGCGGTAGTTAACCAACACAAAAGCCAACTCAGTGTTTGTTGTTGTTGTTGTTTTGTAGACTTTTGTCTCATATCACTTTGAGTTTTTTCTCATTTTGGTTTTTAAAAGTTTTATTTTTGTATGTATGCATGTATGTATTTTTGTGTGTATGTTTCTTGTGTTTCTTTTACTATTATCATGCTTTACTTGTTTTTTGTTGGTGGGGTGGGGAGACGGTGTGGAGTTGGATGGGTGGGGAGGCGAGGAGGAGGTGGGAAGAGCTGGGGGAGGCAAACCACAACCAGAACATAGTGCCTGAAAAAAAAAAATTTTTCAATAAAAAATAAAAGTAGCAAGAATAAAAAAAAATAAAATAAAATGCCTCCACAGACTTGCCTACAGGCCAACCTGATGGAGGCATTTCCTCAGTTGACCCTCTTCCCAGAGGACCCTAGATTGTGTTAAGCTGTAAAAACAAAACAAAGGAAAACAAAACAAATAAACAACCCCCACCACCACCACCAGTACACTAGAAGAGAGAAGAGATAGGCTGGGGCCTGGTCTACCAAGAATGACAGAGGAATCGGAAGAAAGGGGCAGACAGATTCACAGCCCGTAGGAAATGCCTTCTGTGCTAGACACCTACCGCTAACAAATCACTCCAGGCTTAACAGCAGACACCACAAACCAGCTGTTTCTGTGCATTAGCAATTCCAGCAGGCTGTAGATGAGCTGGCTTTTCTCTGCTCCGGATTATTTGGGGTTTCAGCAGGAAGGCTGGCCAGGATCTGAGTGAAGGGACACCTGTCCAGGGGTTGCTGCTGGCCAGCAAGCAGATGCGACCTCTCCACGTGGCTTTTTCAAAATGCAGCAAATGTCCTGGGAAACAGACGAGCAGAAGTCGCATCAACGTTGCTGACTAGCCTCAAGGGTCGTGGAGCATGACTTGTAATTTCCATGAGTATTTTTTTAAGTGTATTTTTCTTAAACTCGTATCACATGTTAAGCTCAAATAAAATCTAAGTCGTTTTATTAATTATAGGTTAGCGGGGATTCACTTGGAATTGAACAGGGGGTGAGAGGTAGAATTGGGAGGCTGGTGAGAATCAGGTGGGGTGAGGGGAAAGACATAGGAAGCTGTGATTGCCCAGAACATCGTCTGTGTCACGGCTGATTGGCAGAGGTCATTCTTGAAAGCAGAGTCCCAGGCTTTCCAGCTATGAAACCAAATAGGACCAGCTTGGAAGTCAGAGACCTTCCCTCCCTCCTCTGGGAGACCTCCCTCCACTCTGAAGTTCCCTCCCATGCCTCTCACCAGGAGCGCCTTAGACGGGAGTGCAAACACACAGCATGTGTTCTGTCGTCTGCCAGCAGCTCACTCTGTGCCAAGTGCTCTGTTAGCTGTTCACACTGCCTCACAGTTCTGACAAAAGCCATCTCTGGTGATCATCCTGCTTTTACACACGAGGAAGCTGCAGTGTGGAAACATGGGAACTTGTCCACCAAGCACGACTGGACTGGCCTGAAGCTCAGACTCGCAGCCAACCAGTCCATCTTAGGCATTTTTTTCTGACCCTGTGTCCCGGAGGAGGAAAGCTCATCCGGCTCAGGGCTTCACTTGGTCCTGTCACTTGGTCCTGTTGCTTTGGGCCGTGGCAGAGAGATCGTCACGACAGAAGCAATGACCCAGAAGGCCGGCATACTTTCTGACAGCCAGAAAGCAAGAGACATAGGAAAAGGCCCATTTCCAGTGTGCCTTCAAGGGTGCACCCATAATGCCCTCATTTCCTTTCATCAGACCTCACCTCCGAAATGCCCCCACCCCTTCCCAACAGTGCCACAGGCCTTCCAGGGTCACTGAAGATTCAGTCTGTGTCGTAGGCTCCCTGTGGGTTCATGCACTCACCCCCACCTCGTAAGATGTGGAAACAGTTGCAAGCCAGAGAAAAAGGAGACCGTTCAGCATGCCTCTATGAATTCCAAATAATAAATAATGTCAAGGAATTAAAGTCAGCCAAAATATATAATGACAGTTAATAAGTGAAGAATAGAAAAAAAAATGTCAGAGTGTACATAAAAGAAATGAAGTTTAAAACTAGATTAGAGCATTGAAAAAGAAAAAAAAGCTAATCTTTCAAAATAAGACTGATTCTGCAATCAAAGCAAGAAGAAAATATATAAATTAATAAGACCATATGTAAAAACAACACGAAAGTTAGATTTGGCATCCTATAGGCTATAGTTATGCCATAGGTGCAAACAACTGCTGATGGCCAAATGGCTGCTTGTAAAACAGGAACCACTATGACGGACTGCGTAACTGGGATCAAGTGACCCTCATCCTCCCCTCCAAAAAGTCTGCTTTTTTTGCGGGTTTGAAAATTTTCTCAAGCATTAAAAAAAAAAAAAAATCTGTTTTGTGAGCTTGATACATTCCGCAAAGACAAAAATGTTCAAATATTGCCAAATTACATAGTTTTTTTAAACCCTTCTTTTGATTTGAACTGCCTTCAAGGGCACTTTGTCTTCAGTGTCTCAAAGAGGAAATCAAGGCAGCATGACACAGTTGGGTTTCCCGTCTCAGCATCAGAGAGTATGCCTTGAAAGCAGTACATCCTGGAACTCACTCTATAGATCAGGCTGGTCTCGAACGCCTGCCTCTGCCTCCCGAGTGCTGGGATTAAAGGGGTAGGTCGCCGCCACCCAGCTAGTCCACTTTATTTTTAATGAAACACATATTGATTTTCTTTTTCAACTTAATGCCTGTTCTTCTCAAACTTGTGTTAATTATTTAAAATATTAAAAATATTAAGCTTAAGCATTAGAAATAAAAGTATTTCTTTTGCAGAGGACATGATTACAGACATAAATAAATATCTCTAGCAGTAATGGGTTTAGATGCAGGCTTTGGGCTGGAGTGCAGCTCAATGATAGAGCCTAGCATATACAAGACTCTGAATTTGATCCCCTAGTACTGAAGAAAAGAAGAAGACAGATTTTCCGAATTTTTCAGGAGTTTTGTATGCATTATAATTTGTGTTATTAACTGCATACATCACTTTGTGTAACTATATATCACGTCATATGCCATAAAGATGGATTTTTTATTGTTGGTATTCCAACAAGAACAGATCAACACAGAGTTAATGTCTGATAAATGCCATTCTGAGAAATTACATGGAGATTGGTTGAGTGCTCTATCTGATCAGAAAAATGAACATCATTATACTGCAGGTTAAGTTGACAAAGTAAATTTCAAATTATTCATAAGTTAATTTCTCATTTGCATTGTTTCAGCTGCAACTCACATGACATAAAAAAAAATTGCCAGAGCTGTTCACTGAAAAGACACAATAATTACTGGCTGCGTGTTAGCTTTTCCTAGGGAGACAGCATGAATGTCTATTCACCCCGGGGAGATCACTAACAGACACAAGTAAATCCCACAAGTTCCAACTTGGAAAATTCGTTTACTGGGCTTATTTGCAGAGCATGAGGAAGGGGAGATTTCTTTCAAGAGCATAGGTGTTTTAGTTTGCTTTCTATGGCAAGGATAAACACCACAACAGGCAGAGTCCTGATCACAGCCATGGGGAGAAGTCCCGGCAACAGCAGAAGCAGGAAGTATGGATGAAAGCTGCTTACTGCCTTGCTTCTCCCAAGAGGCGAATCCAGAGAATCAGATGCATTTATCTTGATGAATTCTTTAGATACTTTACATCATGGACTTTCGGCACACTCCACGCTCCCGGAGCCGTCTTTAGTAAAAGCAGGATTCAAGGAGTTGAGGAACCAGCTCCGGACACTGCCAACCCCACTGTAATGAGCAAGCTTCCCCTCCCAATAGCTGTACCACTGCCGGTGGTCTCTCTCCAGCGTGGCCGACTCTATGGAGAGGGCACCATGGAGTCCTTTCATTTACCTCCTCCCGCCCCACCTCTCTTCAAGGTACTGGGGGTTGAACCCTGGGCCTCATACATACTGAGCCACAATCTCAGCTTTTCTGTGTGCTCTTTCATCCCCTGATTGTGTGTGGCTGGGGAGAGTGGGAAGGACTGAAGGCCGGACTGCCAGCTGTGGATCCTGATGCTGCTTCTTCTCCTAGAGACCGTCAGTTGTTGTTCCGTTGCGATCACCACGTATCCGGAAGCACCACAGCTAGCTGCCAGTTAACGTGCTGCGCTAGCTTCTACGCCAACATGGCAACAGTATGCACACCTTACACCTGGAGGGTAAAAGGCCAGAGTACAAGACAAACTCACTTTTGAATGGTTTTTATTACTGCATTTTGAAATATATTAATTTCAAAAATGTTAGTTGTGGATCAACGGATTGTTGTTATAAACAGAACAAAATTGCTGGGTCATGGCCAAATATCATTTTAACAGATTGCTTAATCTCTAAGAGCATATCATAAGTAGTAGGAATGAGGACATGAGTCTACACTAAATGTTATTAAGACAGCTAGATGCTGGCATGAAGAAATAGTCACGTCCGTGATAACTACACATGCCACATTCAGTCAGATTGTCTTCAGCAAGTGTCTTAAGAGCCTTGAGTCTTCTTGGTAAAGTGGGGCTCATCGTGCCTGTCTTGAGGGCTAGTGTGAGTGAAAACGTACATTACGTAATGTATGCACAGCACTTAGCACAAGCCCAGAAACATAGAGAACAGCTACTGCTGTGAGTCAGCGTGTTACACATAAACTACAAAAACCAAGCTGGCTAACTGAGCGAGACACACAGACAGGAAAGCATTTCTGTCCAAGGGACAGCGAGCAAACGGGTTTCTGAGCATAGAAGCTTGAAGGACATTGTCCTAGACCCTGAGAACAGGCTGTGCCCTGCATTATGACCTTCTGTATCTCTAAAACAGTGGCAGTGGCCCAATCACCTGTCATCAAGCGTGTGTGTCAAGAGCTGTCAGATAAAGAAGCCTGACTGTATCTGGGGCTTCAGCTTGGCCTGGTCTCCACAGTTGACACAGTCCACAAAACTATTCCTGTCCTCTTGCTCACCCATCTGGGTCTGCTGTCCATCCATCCACCCAGCCTTGTGCCTGGGCCAGATCCTGTCCTTTCATCTCTTTGTTTGGGTCCCACCTACAGCTTCACCCACAAACCTGTCACCCAAAGTGACCTGGCCCGCAGCAGCAGCTTCTTCCTGCAGCACAAAGTAAAAGAATCATGACTGTCAGGGGCAGACAGGATAGGGCGGGGAGGAGGAGCAGACAGGATGGGGGGTGGGAGAAGAGCAGGGATGGGGTTGTGAGGCTCAGAGAACAGCCTTGAGGAAAATTTCACAAACAATGGAAAAATATCTGACTTCTATATGTTTTTAGGGGTTGGTGAGAGGTTCCACAGTAGGGATTTAGTCTAGGATAGCTACTGGACAAGGAATGTGGATGAGCCAGATCTGGTAGAATCCTAAATTTGGGGATATAAAACTATGGCTCAGCAGGGTTTCTTAACTCCATCATGGGAGGGGGCACTGTAGGGGAACATGGTCTGACTTCTTCAGGCTGAGAGATCTGGTCACCTTGGAGGGACCAGCTCTTACGGAGGCAGGCTCATCATCTAACAAAATGTGCAAGAACATTGAAAACAGAGCAAAGCAATTTGAAGACAAAATATCATATGGAAGGTTAGACATCTATCACTGAGCTCCTAAAATGAGTGGCTTTGGAATGAATAAGGCTAGTCCAGTGAGGCGATGGACAGAACTTCAGGACAACCTGGAATCTTGCTCTCCATAGCCAAAAACCCTTTCAGGCGTATTCCGGGAAGGATAGATTATGGCTTTATAAGCCAGAGTGCAGTGAAACAGAACAAAGTGTTCTGTGTTCACTGGCTAGATCTGTCAGAGCCCAGTGGTCTCTTCCTTCAGCCTGGGCTCTAGAGAAGTTTCCTGTGGGCCTGATGAACGTGGCTTCTCCCTGGTTACTTACCTGCTGAGCCATCTCCCTCTATTCACAGAGGGATGAAACCCTCTTCATCTTGGTTCATCCATCAGCCCCTGAGGCTGCCTTCAACCACCCAGAGCTCTCCTCTTCTCTCCACCTCCAATGCATCTAACAGATGCCCACTGCGTCTTTCTTTTTCTCTTCCCTTTTTCTTTACTCGTTCCCTACCCCAGCAGCTTGCTGCATTCATCTAAAACTTCATAGCTGTTTTTGTATCCAAAGCCAAACATATCACAAAATCTCTGGAGGTGAACATCTTTTCAACACTCCCCAGGTTGTTTTTCCTGTGTAGCCAGAGTCTATAGGGACCCACTTAGAATAGTGCTCAGAGCCTAGCTAAGAGACTCTCTCGACTTTAGGTTGCAGGGCAAACGAGGAAGGTGTTGACCTGCCCCGGCTCAGAGGCTGAGGGTCAGCATGGGGGAGTTTACATATCATCACCTCTACCCCAGGCTATGAACCCAACATGCAACATTCTCACGTGACTTCTTCCAGGGAACACAGTCCTTAGAACTTGGCCCCGAAGGGCACCTCAGCAGGTGCAATGCATTGGCCCCTAGACTTCCACTTACCCTTCATTCCGCTTCATCTGTCATTGACAATCCCTCCCCTCTGGTTGATCCTTCCTTTAGACGAAAAGGGGAAACAAGAGTCACTTAAAAACTGTATTGAATAAAAAAGAAAGGATGAGGGAAAGAAAACACTGATTCCCTCCTTGGCCCACAAGATATTTAAAAGATATATATATATGTTATTAGAGTGGCTCATAGGGGCTGGGATCTGAATAGTCCAAAGATGGTCATCTCAAGATGGAAATGGCAAGAATCCAACACCAGGTTGGATGTCTCAGCTGGTCTTCAGCTCATGTTAGAATCCTGAAGAAGTAGGTTCTGACACCAGTAAATGAATGCCCCAGCAGCAGGACAGATGAACCTGCCAGCAAGCATGGCAGGCAGAAAGAAAAATCTTCCTTCTTCCATGTCCTTTTTTATAGGCTGCCACCAGAAGGTGCCGCCCAGGTTTAGGGTGAGTCCTCCAATTTCAAATAATCCACCCAGAAAAGGTCCCTTAGAAGCAAGCCCAAATACTTGGGTTTTAGTTGATTCTAGATAAGGTCAAGTTGACAACCAGGATTAGTCATCACAACTTACATAACATTCCAGAGGAGTAACCCAAAAGAATAAGTATGTTCAAAATATTGAAAGAGAGCATCAATAAACTACTGAGTAAATTTTAACAGGATAGAAATAAACTCCTGAATGACTTTCAAGAGTTCATAAACATATAAATGGCTGAAATAAGAAAGTCAGTTCAGGATACAAAAAAATAGAATTCAATAAAAACACAGAAATACTGAAGAAAAACAAAGTGAAATAATACTAGAAGTAAAAATTCCAATAAATCAAATAAAAGAGATAGTAGGAAGCCTCACCAAGAAAATGGATCATATGGAGGACAGAATATTATTATTAAAGACAAGCTAGAAAAATTAAATCACTCAGTTAAAAAACATGCTTGAAATTTTTTTTTTATTAAAGTATGAACAGAATATGTGAGATCTTGGGGATGTCATAAAAATCAAAAATCTGTGAATTATGGTTATACAAGAAGATTCTCATTCTAAAGGCATAGGAAACATTTTCCAATAGAAGTAATAGAGGAAAATCCTCTAAATCCAGGGAAAGAGGTGCTCATCAATGTCAAAGAGGAAGACAGAACACCAAACAGACAAGGCCAGAAAGAAACTCCCCAAGTCTTGTTATAGTAAAATCTCTAAACCTATAGACAAAGACAAAGAGGACAACTGAGTCACAATTCAATAATAACTGAATGTTAATGGCCTCAATTCTCCAATAAAAAGCCACTAACTACAGCTGGAGAGATGGCTTAGTGGTTAAGAGTACTGCGCTTCCGCAGTACCCAAGGTCAGTTCCTAGCATCCATGTCAGTTGGCTCACAATTGCCTGTAACTCTAGTTCCAGAAGGTTAGATTTACTCAACAAGCCGTAAGCACTATAACTGGGCAGATGTTCATCTATTCTAACCCAGTTATGCTAGTTGACTACTTCACAGCCATGTGCCCTTTTACCATCCATTTAGTCCCTCCCTGGCTGCTCCTGATCCACCTTTGTGTTCTTCATGCTCTTTCCACTAACCAGCAAAACTACAGACCCAGGGACGGTTACTATAACAAGTAGGTAAATCCTTGTGGAGACTGAGTATGATTTGCATATAACTTATTACATAGTATGTATGCTATGAGATAAATGGTCATTGAATATTTAATAGCTTTCGTCATCATGTGCTTTTTTCAGTCAGCAGATACTAAAGGTATGACCCCTACAGACCTGTTCTATAATTAAAAGGAGAAATAGTAATGCTAAGTGTCGGCTACCACAAGTATTAATAGCAAGCTGGGACAACTCCTGTGTTGGCCTATGCTGGTTGCTCTCTTTTTTCTAGGCCTCCAAATTCTCCAACAGCGGTCTTTAAAGGGGAAAAATATAGGATAATCCATTTGAGATAAAGAAAAAAATAGATGAAATTCTATTTATATTCTCTTTATCTTTACCTTTACAAATGCCTATCATCCCAGATAAGGCACCACAGACAGACCAAAGAAATGATTCCAGAGGCTGAAGCTATGGTTCTATAGTAGAAAACACTTTGTTTTTGCAGAAGACCTGGGTTCAACTACTGGCACCCACATAGTAGCTCACAATTGAATGTAACTTCAGTTTCAGGAGATCTAATGCTTTTTTTTCTGACCTCCATGAACAGCAAACATGTACATAGTGAACATACATGCAGATAAAATATTCATATATATATATGTTCAAAAAGAAGAACTGATTCTATCAAAGTCCAACTTGGAGAACCAATCATATTGAGATTACATACAGGAATATGACTGAGGAGTTACTTATAGAAATATGGATTACTCAAAGGCTGCTGGGTCACTAAATAGCTCACCTTTGACTGGGTGATAATGGATGAAAACTCTGTCCCTGGATCTCCTGGAACTTCTCTTATGACTTTCAGGCAGTTCCAAGGGTCAGAGAGTCTCCTCTCCTAAGCAAGTGTTCTGCTTCCATAACCTTAAGGGTTGAAACTTTGTGACTCTTCTTAGTTTCAGAAACTTCCTGAGACTTGTGAATTGTTTACTTCCCTTGTCTTGTCACTTTTGTTTACTTAATGCGTCTTTTTTTAGTTAGTTTGTTTTTAAAGCAGATCATAAGAAATATTAATATTATTTTAAAATATCGTTTTTCTATTATTACCTTAGCATAGTGTAAGTTGAACATCTCTTACTTGAAACCAACAACACAAAATGCTCCAGTATCCAAAAACCAGTGCAAACATGTTGCCTCAAGAAAAATTCACACACACCCTGGCAATTGTTTTGTCAGGAGTTTTCATCACAGCAATGGGAACAAAACTAGGACATAGAAGGTTTTTTGTTTTGTTTTGTTTTGTTTTCCTTCCGTTTTGGGGGGTTGTCTATGCAAACAATTATGCCTTCCTTTCAAAAGAAGTGAAAATTGCTACATAGTCCCCCAGTCCCCTGCAGCCCCTTCCTCCTGTACTTGGCAGTCGTGTTCAGTAACTAGTTGTCCTAGACCAGCATGCCTTTCTCCAGTGACAGGTTCCTTCCAGGCCCGTAGTCACCTCTATCTCCTCTTGTGTTTCTTGGTGAAAAGGCTTTTCTCTTTTTTTCTCTCAGAGTTCCTCTACTTAATGAGTCTCCCTCCAGGACGGAATATTTCAATAATTCTTTCGATGGGGGGGTTGTTTGTTTTTTTGAGTCAGGGGCTTACTATGTTGTTCCGGCTGGCCTGGAACTCACAGAGATACACCTGACTTTGTCTCCTGAGTTTGGGTTTAAAGGCCTGTGCCACACATTGGGGTCCGAAAGAAACTTTCTGATTTTTGATGAGCCTTCCTCTAGGACGGAATGCTTCAGTTTATTGGAATGGCTACACAGCACACACACCTGGCATCGTAGTTAAGAGCATGTCTCCGTATTGCATTGCCTGAGAGAGAATCTTGGGTTTGCACCCTGTGCTTCAGTTTCATCATCAGTGAAATGGAGTCACTAGTGCTTGGGTACAGGTTTCATGAGAGCTGAATGAGTCAGTACACACATTATTTGGAATAGTGCCCTGAAATACTAAGTGCTGTGTGAACTTGTCCTTTGACAAAAATCAGTCCTTATGGATGTGTTCAATTATGTCGGTTGTGCTCTTCTCTCTCCCCATTTCTCGTCTCTTTCCTTGTGTACCTGTAAAAGTGTGCAATTTTTAAAGTTTGGCAGTTACTTTTCCAACCATTCCACCAATTCAACAACATTATTACTCCAATCACTCCTTCTTCAATCTCCATCCTTGCCCAGGCCAGGTTTAGTCTTAGAAACTGAGCTGACCTTACCAGGTAGTGTCTCTTCGCACAGGTGAAAGGCACACTAGCATGAGGTTATTGCTCCTTGTGTAGCCCTCTGCTCTGGCTGATGTGCTACACAGAGGTTCTGCACAACTGGCCTATGACGGGGCCAAAGCAAGTCTCCAGTCATAGCATCTGCCCGTACCCTCTGTGGATAAAGAAAGGGCCCTCTGTGTTGTGGCAGCGTCGCCTGTCAGCTGCTCGACAAACAGCTGTTGGTGCCCTGCTCAGAGTTCTGGCCACCGGTGTCTAGGCAAGGCACTGAATAGTGGAGACATCAGCCGGAGACAAAGGGAGAAGGGGTGGGTGGGCTTTCGTGCTGCCCATTTCCCTTCCTCAGGTGCTGTGTGACCGTGAGCCTTACCGTGTCACCCCAACAGCCACTGTGCAGTCAAGATCAGACAGACGTCCACTCTTCTGCTTCTGTAACATTCCATTCTTCCCCTTCAGGGACCATTGGGAAAGGCCGACCACCACCCCCCGTTCTGCTCTCTCAGCTCTTTGACGGCTCCTCCTCATTCTCTCAGATGCTCTATAATGCATGCAAATAGATGTAAGGAGATGATTATGTAAATGATGCCTCCCCAATTAAGGTAAGGACACTGGAGCTTAATCTAGAAAATGAAATGCAATGGCCTTTTCTCAATAGGATCCTACTAATACCCAAACAAAGCAGGAATTCATTGAGCCATCAAGTTTCCATGAAAGCCTCAATTGTGTTCTCGAGTTACAAATTTTGATACCCTATATCTACCACATTTTTCTTTTAAAAGTAGTGGCTCTTAAGGAAAGATCAGGTGGAGACATGACTCAGCAGCCAAGAGCACTGGCTGCTCTTCCAAAGGTTTAATTCCCAGCACCCACATGGCAGCTCACAACTGTCTGTGATTCCAGTTCCAGGGGACCCGACACCCTCACTCACACATACAAGCAGGCAGGGTATCAATGTATATAAAATAAGAAAAACAAATAAATCCGTGGGAAAAAAATCCCCAACCTTTAAGGAAAAGAAACAAAGATCAGGTGAACTACTGGCCGTATTTTATCAGGGGTGGAATTGTTACATTGATCTAGTGAGTGGGCATCATACACCGGAAACAAGCCCGAGTCGATTGGCTAATAGAAAAGCCACCTCTGTAGAAAGAACCAGAAATACCAGTGTTAATACTCTGTAAATTCTTGGCCAGATTTTAAAGCTATCTTTTCATGACTCATGTAAGAATAATCAATCAAGTTTGACGAATTGAAATGGTATTATTATGCTCTCTCTCTCTCTCTCTCTCTCTCTCTCTCTCTCTAGTGCGCCTGGCAGATGCTAGACATGTACCTGGGCTACAATCCTTATGGTTGAGCAAAAGCCACAAGAAAATTTCAGAAATCTCACACCCATTTCCCCCTATGTTTGACTATTCTTTGCTTGTTTTTTTTTTCCACATTTATTTTATTAGTTTTGTTGAGAATCTCGAAGACTATACTTAGTACTACATAACTGTATCCTACATAAGCATATATTTCCAACACGTCTGCCCTACCCTCACGTTGAATATTCTTTGTATGTTTGTTAGATTCTTAACATTTTAAAATATGATTGCATCATTTCCCCTTCCATTTCCTCCTCTCCCTTTCACATTCATAGCCTCTTATTCTTATTTTACTACTATTACAAGTATAAATGTGAACAAATATATAAATCAAACATGCTGAGTCTATTTAGTGTTGCTTGTATGTATAGATTTTTTGGGGCTGATCAAGTGGGGTTGAATAATAACTTAGGGTGTTCATGCCTGCAGAAGTCTCTTGGGGGTCTTTAATTGCATATAGCTCTTCTCCTAGGGGTGGGGCCCCATTTGATTCTCTCCACCCATCCTGGCATGTAAGCCGGTGTTGTCCTTGTTCAGGTCTTGTTTAAGCGGCCACATTGTTTAGATTGTATGCATGTAGATTCCCTGTCACAGTTAGAAGACTCAATCTTGCAGCAGGTTTCTTGGTCCTCTGGCTCCTACAGTCTTTCCACGAATGTTAGGTGTAAGGGTTGCGTTTAAATACATCAGCGATGGCATCGCACCCCTCCATCAGTCGTTCTCTGCATTTTGAGTGGCTGGGGCCTTCTGTAGTGGTTTCCATCTGCTACAAAAAGAAGCTTCTTTGATGAAGGATGACAGCTGCACTTATCTGTCGTACAGATTTGTGTAAGTCTGAGAAAGGCTGTCAGAAGCTGGCAGGGTACACCCCTGTAATCTCAGCATTTCGGAGGCTAAGGCATGAGGATCATGAATCTGAGTCTAGTCTGTGCTACATAAGGACCACATTTTCAGGGGGACAAGGGACTGGGGGGTAGCCCAGTTGGTAAAATGGTTACCCTACAAGCACAAGGACTTGCGTGTGATCCTAGTACCCACATAAAACTGGGATTGTGGTGTATACCTGTGCAGCTGGAAGGCGGAGGTAGGGTTCCCCAGGCCTCGCAGACCAGTTAGCCTTCCTGAATTGGTGAGCTGCAGTTTCAGTCTCGATCGATAGATAGATAGATAGATAGATAGATAGATAGATAGATAGATACAGTAAGATGAAGACAAACGCAGATATCTAATCTCAACCTCTGGCGTGTGTGTGTGTGTGTGTGTGTGTGTGTGTGCGTGTGTACTATGCCTTATCTTTTAGTCTCTACCTTCCCCAAAGGCCACACCAGATACCAAGTATGTGAGTCTTCAGGGAACCAGAGCTCAGTTATAAAAACGTGCAACTGAAGCCTTTAAAAAAGATAGCATTGCAAAAGTGGTCCAGCGCCACAGTGTCCATGTGGGCAGGCCAGATTATCCGGTGCAGCAGCCCCAAACTGACAGGGTTTAGAACCATTGGTGATATTTCGACTTCCGTGGCTGATTGTTGCCATGCTTCTCAATCTTTCAGAAGCTGACAGACAGCTATTCTCTGGAGCTCGGACAAGATGCTCTAAGGGGTTTTGCTCTAAGGCGAATGGACATACAGGGAATATTTTGAGACTCCAGGCTGTAAACTGTGAGTTCTAGAAGGCCAAGAAGAAGGACCTGGGATTAAAGGCGCGCACCACCAAGCCTGGCTACTTTTCAGCTTTGAGAGTGTCCACAAAGTAGTTTCTGGCAGCTCACCTCACAGTACTTTGTCTTGGGTTGAGGCTTCATGTCCAGTGTTTGTCTAGCTCGTGTTTAGTGCTGGTGAGACTTCATGGGTGCAGCTCCTGAGAATCTTAGGAAACAGAATCTCGCAGCAACCCCCTGATCTGCTGCCTCTGACAAGCTTCCCACCCACGTTTTCAGTTATTCCTGAGCCTTAGCTACATGAGCTGTGTTGAACCTGTGGGAACTGGGCTCCAAAACTCCGCATTTGATTGGTTGTGGCTTTCTGTATTGGTCTCTGTAGAGACGTTCTGTGATGAGGGATGAAAGCTACATTTATCTGTGGGAATAAGGATAAATATTTAAAATGTAGCCATGAAGTATGCTGCTTAGTAATGCAGGGATCCGTGGAGCAGTGATCTACTCCGAGATCCATGACTTCCCTAGCCCTCGCAGTTACTTGCCTAGGTTTCCAGTACCAGGCATGATTTCCCTCTTGTTGAGCAGGTCTTGCGTCCAATTAGAGAGTTGTTGGTTAACAAGAAGGTACGGGCGTGACTGTTGTGTAAGGGTTGTGCACATGAGGGCTGTTGTGGTTCACAGGCATCCTAACTGGTTTGATTGTTGACTCCTTTGGTCTTCTGGAAGCTTGCAAAGTGCTTTCTGGTGCCGTGAAAGCAAGTTCTCGGGGAGGAGCCTTACAGGTCAGCTCAAGCTCAGAAGCTTCTGGGTGCTATGTCGACACACATAGTGTCTTCAGCAATAGGGACCTACCTTCCACATCTGGAGATCAAACAAAGGCATTAGCAGCAGCTTCTAATGTTTTCAGAGTCTCTCACACAACCCTAACCAACTCAAAAGAGGGCTTGTTATATTGTTACATGGTCTTTGGCTCTAGGAGGGAAAGTTTCGTTTAAATCTCTATGTACACTTATACGCTGCCTTACACTCATTATAGGTATCTTTAGGTAAGTGGGTTTTTTTTCAAAAACTATTATTTTTAATATATTTTTGGGAGATTGTAATTTTTATTAGTATAAATATTTAACTATTAGCAATTTCCTTTTTCTGATTAAATGTTATTGCCAATGTAAATATGCATGTACATTAACTTCAGAGCAAGATGATTATGCTGTATTTAAATCCTTCTGCGACCTTAAATTCTTAAGAGAGAACTTTTGATTTATGTCAAATATCCTTTTGCTGGGAGTGATATAAATACCAATAGTTTGATGCCTTGTGACTTTTCAGACGTCCTCACTGCTATTCTATCCTGCTCAATCCTTCTGTATCTATCTCCCTTCCCCCTCTCTAATCAGAGGGCCTGTTTTTCCTATTATCCTTAATCAATCACTTGTACCCTGCTATTTCCCTATCTCTTGCCCCCCCCCACATACCCCCATCTCTCAGCTGTCCATTTTTACTTTCTTGGTTTTCGAAGTAACACTAGGATAAGTCCTCACATCTGAAGGTTTGGAGCTAGGAACTTCAGGTGAGAGAGAATATCCAACGTTTATCTGTACTGGTCTAGGTTACCTCACTCAACATGATGGGAGACATTTGCCAAATTCACCTCTCCTGATTAATGCCAGAAGAAATAAGGTGGGAAAGCGGGAGACTGGGGGAAGCGGGGCACTTGACAAGGCTCACTGTTATTATTACAGCTACAGAAACAGAGTTATGAGTTTACAGATTGGCAGGGAAGCGTGATTCACAGGCAGCATGCTCAAGGTGATACAAAGCACAGCAGTGCACCTGTCTGCAGAAAGATGTCTGGGGTACGGGAACATCACTTACCCTAGCTGTTCTCCAGAAGCTGAGGAAGGGTACAGGCTTTCCTGTGTTCCTTCCCACATTTGGTGGCATTCCAAATTCCCTTCTCGAGAAATATCGACTCTTGATGTTCCCCTATCCATGTCACAAATTTACTATATCCTCATATGACCTTAATTCAAAATGCAGCAATATGATCCTTTTTTAGTTCCAGCCATCAACCGGCAAATTTCATGATTTCATTTGTCCTTACCATTGAATAGTATTCCATAGTGTATATTTAACACAGTTTTAATATCCATTTGTCAGTTAAAGGGCATTTAGGTATTTCCTATCTATCGTGAAAAGAGCAGCAATGAACATGGTTGAGCAAGTATGTGGAGTAGGAGCTCAAGTCTTTTGGGCATATGTCAAGGAGTTGTATAGTTGGGTCGTTGGGTAGGGTTTTTTTTAGCTTTTTTTAAATTTTTTTATTAATTACGCTTTATTCATTTTGTATCCCCCCATAAGCCCCTCCCTTCTCCCCTCCCGATCCCACCCTCCCTCCCCTTTCTGCATGCATGCCACTCCCCAAGTCCACTGATAGGGGAGGTTCTCCTCTCCTTTCTGATCTTAGTCTATCAGTTCTCATCAAAATTGGCTGCATTGTCCTCTACCATGGCCTGGTAAGGCTGCTCCCCCCTCAGGGGGAGGTGATCAATGAGCAGGCCAATGTCAGAGGCAGTCCCTCTTCCCATTACTATGTAACCCACTTGGACACTGAACTGCCATGGGCTACATCTGTGCAGGAGTTCTAGGTTATCTCCACGAATAGTCCTTGGTTGGAGTATGAGTCTCTGGGAAGTTCCCTGTGTTCAAATTTTCTTGTTCTGTTGCTCTCCTTGTGGAGTTCCCATCCCCTCCAGCTCTTACTATTTCCCACTTCTTACATAAAATTCCATTCACTCTGCCCATCAGTTGGCCATCAGGCTCAGCATCTGCTTTGACAGTCTGCACGGCAGAGGCTTTCAGAGGCCCTCTGTGGCAGGTTTCAAAGTTGTTTCCTGTTTTCTTCTGGCTTTCAGAGGCCCTCTGTAGCAGGTTCCGAGGTTGTTTCCTATTTTCTTTTTCTTCTGATGTCCATCCTCTTTGCCTTTCAGGATGGGGATTGAACATTTTAGGTAGGGTCCTCTCTTTTGCTTAGTTTGTTTGGATGTACAGATTTTAGTGGGTTTATTCTATGTTGTATGTTTATATGAGTGAGTATATACCATGCGTGTCTTTTTGCTTCTGGGACAACTCACTCAGGATGATCCTTTCCAGGTCCCACCATTTACCTGCAAATTTCATGATTTCCTTATTTTTCATTGCTGAGTAATACTCCATTGTATAGATGTACCACAGTTTCTGCATCCATTCTTCAGTTGAGGGGCATCTGAGTTGTTTCCAGCTTCTGGCTATTACAAATAAAGCTGCTACGAACATGGTTGAGCAAATGTCCTTTTTGTGTACTTGAGCCTCTTTTGGGTATATGCCTAGGAGTGGTATGGCTGGATCTTGAGGAAGCGCTATTCCTAGTTGTCTGAGAAAGTGCCAGATTGACTTCCAGAGTGGTTGTACCAGTTTACATTCCCACCAGCAAAGGAGGAGTGTTCCCCTTTCTCCACAACCTCTCCAGCATGTGTTGTCCCTTGAGTTTTTCATCTTGGCCATTCTGATGGGTGTAAGGTGATATCTCAGGGTTGTTTTGATTTGCATTTCCCTAATGGCTAATGAGGTTGAGCATTTCTTTAAGTGCTTCTCTGCCATCCGATATTCCTCTACAGAGAATTCTCTCTTTAGCTCTGTTCCCCATTTTTTAAGTGGATTACTTGCTTTGTTGCTTTTCAGCTTGTTTAGTTCTTTATATATATTGGATATGAGTCCTCTGTCAGATAAAGGGTTGGTGATGATTCTTTCCCAATCTGTAGGCAGTCGCTTTGTTTTGATGACGGTGTCCTTTGCTTTACAGAAGCTTTTCAATTTCATGAGGTCCCATTTATTTTTAGCTTTTTGAGAGCTCTCTACACTTATTTCCATAGTGGATGGATCAGTTTGCAATCCCACCACTAAAGAAGGAGGATTCTTTCCCTCCCACAGCACTCACTCTCCAGCATTTGTTCCAGTGATCTTTGCCATTCTGACTGGGGTAAGATGAAATCTCAAGGTAGTTTTGATTTGTGTTCCCCTAAAGCTAGTTTCTTTTGAGAACTTTCTGTTCAGGTCCCAGATACAGTTTTTGAAGGGATTGTTTGGTCTTTGTTTTTTTTTTTCGTTTGACTCTGTCTTGAGTTCTTCATATATTCTGGGCATTAATCTTCTGTCGGATGGATAGGCAGCAAAGATTCTGTGGTCCTCTTTATCTGGTTGACCTCTATCTTTTTGTTTGTTTGTTTTGTTTTTCAAGATAGGGTTTCTATGGGTAGCCCTGTCTGTCTTGGAACTCTTTGTAGACAAGGCTGGCCTCGAACTCACAGAGATCCACCTGCCTCTGATTCCCAAGTGCTGGGATTAATGGTGAACACCACTGCTGCCTGACTTTCTTTAGCTGTGAAGAATGCTTTTCAGTTTTATAAAGTTTCACTTGTCAGTTGTTGGCTTTGACTCTCAGACAAATGGAGTCCTGTTCAGAAAGTCCTCTCTTGCACCCATACCATGTATGGTACTGCCTGTGTTCTCTTCTACCAGTTTCAGTGTTTCAGGCTTTTGGCTAAGCTCTTTGATCCTTTTGGAGTTAGTTTTTGTGCAAGGTGATAGAGATGGTTCTACTTTCTTTCCTCTGCATGTGGACACCCAGTTTTCCAGAAGCATTCAATGAAGATGCTTTCTTTTCTCCAGATTATGTTTTTGGTGCCTTTGATAAATGTTAGATGGCTGAGGTCGTACGTATTAATGTTTGGGTCTTTGATTTTGTTCTACTGGCCTACATATCTGTTTTTGTTCCAGTATCACACTGTTTTATTACTATATCTCTGTAATGTGTCTTCAGATCTGGAGTGGTATAATCCCTCTAGCATTGTTCTTTGTGCTCAAGATTGTTTTGGCTATCTGAGGTCTTTTGTGGATCCATATAAATTTTAGGATACTTTTTCTCTTTATGTGAAGAACAAGATGAGAATTCTGATTGGAATTGCATTGAATTTGTAAATCATTTCTGGCAAAATGGTCATTGTCACAATATTAATTCTACTAATACATGGGCATGGAGTGTTTATTTTTTTAGTGTCCTTCCCCATCTCTTCCTTCAGAAGTTTAAAGTTTTTATTGTAGAGGTCCTTCACCTGTTTCGTTAGGTTTATTCCAGGATATTTTGCTTTTCTTGAGGCTATGATCTCCTTCTCTGTATGTTTGTTGTAGATGTGTAAAAAAGCTATTGGTTCATGCAGCTTGATTGTGAATCTTGCCACATTACTGAATTTATTTATCATTTCCAGAAGTTTTCTGGTAGAATTTTTGGGATCTCTAATGTATATCATCTACACAAATAGGGATAGTTTCACTTCTTTCCTTACTTATGTCTCTTTTATTTTATTTTCCTGACTTATTGCTGGTGCTTTGAACACAATCTTGAAAAGGAGTAGGGCTAGTGGACATCCCTGTCTCATTCTTGACTTCAATGGGATTGTTTAAAGCTTTTCTCTGCTTAGGTTAATGTGGTTAATGTGGGTTTCTTGTATACAGCTTATGTTGTGTTGAGGTGTGTTCTCTCTAGCCCTATGTGTTCTAGAGCTTTTATCATGAAGGCATGTTGATTTTGTCAAGACTCTTTCTGTATCTGTTGAGATAATCATGTGATTTTTGTCTTTAAGTTTATTTAGATGGTCTATTCCCTTCTTGACTTACATATGTTGAACCATCCCTGCATTTCAGGGATAAAATCAACTTAGTCATGGTAGGGAATCTTTTTATCACGTCTGTATTCTATTTGCAAATGATTTATTGTGCATTTTGAGTCTATGTTTAAGGGGATATTGGCCTGCAGTTTTCTTTTTCTCTTGTTTCTTTACTTGCTTTTTGAGGGAGTTTTGTGAGAGTTCCTTCTGTTCTGTTCTCTCTCTCTCTCTCTTCTCTCTCTCTGTATCTCTCTCTCTCTCCCTGTCCTCCTGGCTATAGATCTTCTTTGAGAGTCTGATAGAATTCTTCTGTGAATCCACCTGGCCATGGATAATTACTGGGGTTAGGGGGCTTTTTATTACTTTTTCAAGCTCCTCATTTGCTATGGGCCTGTTTAGGCTTATTACTTCTCGGTTTAACTTTGGTGATTTGGCTGAATCTAGAATTTCATACATTTCTTTTAGGTTTTTTAACTTAACAGAATAAGGTTTTAAATACTCCCTTATAAATTTCTAAATTTCTTTGTTGTCTGTTATAATGTTTCTCTGTTCATTTCTGGTTCTTTCTTTTGGGTAGTTGGTTCAACAATCTGTCAATCTTGTTTAGCAGCTCTTAGATTACTTGATTCCTTGTATTGTTTTCTTTGCTTCTATTTCATTAATTTCTGCTTTCATCTGCCATCAACTCATTTTTCCAAGTTTTTTGAGTTGCATTATTAAGCCACTTAAATGTTCTCTTTCTGATTTTTTTATTCTCCCCTCATATGTAACATTTCAACCAGATTTTCCTCTCCCTCTCCTACCTCAAGTCTTTCCACTCCACCTCCCTTCTCTCCCAGATACAACCCTCACCCCCACCCCCACCCCTCAGCCTCCTCTCAGAAAGGAGCAGGCTCCCCAAGGACATTAAGCTACAATAAGACCAGACACATACCATCACATCAACGCTGAACAAGGCAACTCAGTAGGAGGAAAGGGGCCCCACAAGCAAACAAAAGAGAAAGGAGAGCCCCCACTGTTAGGAGTCCCACAAGAGCACCAAGCTACTCAGCCATAACATTTATGCAGATGACCCAGGTCAGATGACTACAGGCCCCCTGATCTCTGTGAGCCCTGTGAGTCCCAGCCAGTTGATTCTGTGGGCTGTGCTCTCTTGGTGTGTCCCTGACCCCTCTAGTTCCTCTGATTCTTCCTCTTCCGCACAACACCCCGAGCTCCACCTAATATTTGGTTGTGGTACTCTGCAGCTGTTCCCATCAGTTGCTAGATGAAGTCTCTCTGGTCTCTTTGATGATGGTTCTGCTAGGCTCTGGTCCTGGAACATTCTTCAGGCAGGACAGGCTGTAGGTCGAAGGTTTTGTGGCTGGGTTGGCGTCCCAGTCTCTCAGCTTGAGACCTTGCCTGGTTACAGAAGATGGCTGGTTCAGGTTCTATGTCCTCCAATTACTAGGAGTCTTTGCTAGGGTCGCTCTCATGTATTCCATGGAGTTCCCATTGCGCTAGGTTCCCACCTCACCCTGGTAATGTCCCCAATTCCAGTTGTTTCTCCCAGCATTTTCTCCCTTTCTCCCCTTCACTCCTGATCCCTCCTATTCCCAACACCACCTGCCCCAGCCCACCTGTGAAATCTACTCTATTTCCCCTCCCCAGGGAGATCCTTGCATTCCCTCTCAAGCTCTCCTGGTTTCTTGCCTCCCTCTGGGTCTGTGGTCTGTAGCATGACCAACTCCACATCCAAAAGGGCTGATATCCAAAATATATAAAGAACTTGAGAAACTAGACATCAACAAACTTAAAATGGGGTACAGATCTAAACAGAGAATTTTCAACAGAGGAATCTCAAATGGCTGAGAAACAAAGAGATGTTCAGCATCCTTTGTCATCAGGGAAATGTAAATCAAAAGAACTTTGAGATTCCATCTTACACCTGTCAGAATGGCGAAGATCAAAAACACAAGTGACAGCTCATGCTGGTGAGGATGTGGAGCAAGGGGAACTCTCCTCCATTGCTGGTGAGAGTGCAAAGTTGTACAGTTACTATGGAAATCAATCTGGAGGTCTCAAAGAAAACTGAAAATCATTCTACCTCAAGACCAGCTATGCCACTTCTGGGCATATACCCAAAGGACTCTCCATCTTGTCACAGGACACTTGCTCAACCATGTTCATAGTAGTTTTACTCGTAATAGCCACAAACTGGGAAACAACCTAGATGTCCCTCAACCAAAGAATGGATGAAAAAATGTGGTACATTTATACAATGGAGTATTACTCAGCTGTTAAAAACAATGACATCATTAAATTTGTAGGCAAATGGATGGAACTAGAAAAAAAATCATCCTGAGTGAGATAACCCAGGCCTACAAAGACAAACAGGATATGCACTCATAAGTGGGTATTAGCTGTAAAATAAAAGACAATCACGCTCCTTCTGATGTTTTAACGTGGGCACTTAGAGCTATAAATTTCCCTCAAAAGACTTTCAGTGTGTCCCAGCGGTTTTGTTGTATCGTATTTACATTTTTGTTTAGTGCCAGGAAGTTTTTTTTTTTCTTTCATAATGTCTTCTTTGAGCCATTCATCACTGAGTAATGAGTTGTTGAATCTCCATGAGTTTAGGTATTTACTAGAGATTGGCTTGCTGTTAACTTTAAGTTTTATTACATTGTGGTCAGATAAGGTGCATGGAGTTATTTCAATCTCTTTTAATGTTATAAAGATTTGTTGTGTATCCTAGGATCTGGCCTGTTTTGGAGAAGCTTCCATGAGCTGCTGAGTAGAATGTGTGTTCACTGGTGTTGGGGTGGGAGATTTTGTAGATATCTATTAGGTTCATTTGATGCATGTATGTTGTCATTTAATCCTGATATGTTTGTTTGTTTGTTTGTTTGTTGGCCTGATGCTCTGTCTACTGGAGAAAATGGGGGTATTGAAATCACCTACCACTAACAGATTGGTATTAACCTGTGTCATTAAATCCACATGTTTAATGAAATTGGGTGTACTAAAGTTTGATGAGTATAATTAGGATCGTAATGCCTTCCTGGCTAATTGTTCCCTTGATTAGAATGAAGTGTTGTCTTTATCTCTTTTGATTCGTTTTAGTGAAGTCTATTTTGTCTAATGTTAGGAAAGTGATGCCTTCTTGCTTCCTGGTGGCATTTGATTGGAGTTCTTTTGTCCATCCTTTTACTTTAAGGTGGTGCCTATCTTTAAATCTGAGGTGTGGTTCTTGTAGACAGCAGATAGGTGGATTTTATTTCTTCATCTATTCAGTCAGCATGTGTCTTTTGCCAGGAGAACACAAACACCACCACCAAACAGCACAACGACCACAATTTATACACACACTTCAATGATAACTTTCAATATTCATGGCCTCAGTTCTCCAGGCATTTTGTGCTTTAATGGTTATGTCTTTGTATTTCTTTCCACAGTCTCTTGGCTATGCTCATTCCTCTCTTCAGCCTGAAATATTGCTTTCTATATTTTCTTCTAGCTTGGTTTGTTGGATATAAAAATTTAAGGATGATTTGTATCATGGAAAAATTTTCTTTCTCCTTCAATTGTGGTAGGTTGTCTAGGTCCGTCGTCATGGTCCCTTAGGGCTTGGAATGCATTGCTTCAGGCTCCTCTGGCTTTCAAAGGTCCCGCTAAGAAATCAGATGAGATTCTGGTGGGTTTTCCTTTATATGGTGACTATGTTTTCTCTTGTACCTTTCTCTGTTCTGTATAATTAGTGTTTTAACTGTGATATGGTATCTTAGTTAGGGTTTTATTGCCATGAAGAGACACCGTGACCAAGGCAACTCTTATAAGAGAAGACATTTAGTTTTGGGCTGGCTGACAGTTTCAGAGGTTCAGTCCATTATCGTCATGGCGGGAGTCATGGCAGCACGCAGGCAGACATGGTGCTGGAAAAGGAGCGGAGAGTCCTGCGTCTTGATCCACAGGCAGCAAGGAGACTGGATGTGTTCCACACTGGGTGTAGCTTGAGCATTTAAGACCACAAGGGCCTGCCTCCACATTGATGGACTTTCTCTAACAAGGCCACAACTCTTCCAATAAGGGTACACTTCCTGAGAGTGCCACACCCTATGGTTAAGCATTCAAACACATGAATCTGTGGGGGCCCCACCTATTCAAACCATTACGTAGGGTAGGGCAATTTTCTTTTCCGGTCATGTTTATTCAGTGTTCTGTGTGTTTCTTGTGTCTGTGTAGGTGTGCCTTTTCTTAGTTTGGGAAATTTTCTTCTATGGCCTTGTTGCAGATCTTGTCTATGCCATTGACTTGGGATTACTTTCCCTCCTCTGTGTCTATAAATCAAAGGTTTGGTCTTTTCCTGGTGTCCCACAGTCCCTGTGTGTTCCTTTCCTGTGTGTTCTTCAACTTTTCCCAGTTCTTGCTCATTTGTTCTAGATCCTCTACTTTATCTTCGAGTCCTGGTATTCTGTCTTCTACTTAATTCATTCTACTCTTAAGGCTTTCCTTCAAGTGTTTTAGTTCAGCTGTTAGGTTTTTCAGTTCCATCTTCATTTCATCTCCACTCTTTCCCAAGTTCCTATCTCCTTATTAAATTCTATTTCCAGTCCTTGTTATCTACTTCCAATCCTTATTGGATTGTCTTTGTTATCTCTATCTGCCTTACGTGTGTGTTCTTGGCATTTACTTTCTTTGAGTTCTTTTTAAGTTCCTTAAGCAGTCTCACTGTGTCCTCTTTAAACTCCTTGAGTTCTTCGGTGGCCTTTATATTTGCTCTTTTAAGTTCTGTGTCCCCAAGATCCACCTAGGTAACCCTCCCTGACAACCATTTCTACAGGACTGAGGTATTTGGACAGTGTGTGTGTGGGGGGGTCTATCTTGATTTTTCATAATGCTTGTATTTTTTCAATAATTTCTGGGCATGTGGATTTCTTTTGTTAGTTCTGTGTCTGATGTGGAGAGAGCAGGTTGGAGCAGAAGAGAAGATGTGTGTGTATGGGGGGTATCTAAAAGTTGGGAATGGCTTAGGTAGAACGAAGTCAGAAGGGACTACAGTGGTGTGCAGGACGTAAGGCCTAGTGCAAGCCTCTAGTGTGGGGGTAGATCTGGCTGGTGGAGATGTTGGATCTGGTGTGGGAGGGGCCTGTGTGTCAGAGGCAGGCAGGTGGGTTCTAGAGCAAGGCCAGAAGTTGGTTGTGTTAGAGGCAGGGACCTGGACTAAGCCGTGGCATTGTCTGTGGGACCTGGGTCAGATCTGAGGGCTTTAGAAGAGAGGAGGGGAAGGTCAGGCCGAGTCACCGGACTAGCCCCTGGAGAACAATGTGCAGGCTCTGGCTGGGTGGGTGAGTTCTCAGATGAGTATTGAAACCAGATCACTCACTGCCGAAGTATTCTTAGTCCCTGGCATGCTGAAACTGCAAAAGTTGAAACATTTGCCAGGGGAGAAGTTAGGATAAGATACAGTCAGAAAATAATGAGGCATTTGAGGTCAGAAGAAGTTGTAGTTAAATGGAGACAGCTGGCTATTGCCGGGGGCAGTTACTGTACTAGAGAAATATAGCGAAAGGTGTGTGGTGGAGGACTCAGCTAGCATTATGTAAAGACCCTCATCTCCTGTAGTCACAGGGGAGAAAAAGCAGAGGAACCAAATCTAGGATCTAATTGTAAGAGTTGTGGAGCTCTGTCAAATGTGAGTTCTCCTGACAAGCCCATTGTATCAAAGGTTTGACTAGGGAGATTTAGGATGTGGAGATGTGATGCTAATCTTGGTTGTCAGCTTGACTACACCAGGAATAAACTGAAACCCAAGCATCCAGGCATATCCATGATGGATTTTCTTGATTGGATTATTTGACATGGGATGATCCACACTCAATCTGGACCTTTTTGTGTGGAAAGACCCACCCCAAATATAGGCCACACCTTCTCGATTGTATAAAAGGACATGGAAGAAGGAAGCTTTTGCCTGCTTGCCCTTACTCTTGCTGGCAAATTTATCTGTGCTGCTGCTGAGGCATTCCCTCACTGATATTGGAACTTTTTTTTTTTTTCAGTACTCCCATGTAGCTTGGAGACAGGAAGATCTCTAGGGTTTCCCTGAGACTGCAGTGCCAGAAAGGGGCTGCAGGGACAGTCTCATGGACTGAACAACTATTAGATGCTTGGCCTCTCCATCAGGAGACAGCCATTGTTGGAACACCCAGACCACAGCCAGTGATCCACTCTAATAAAGCCCCATATAAATATCTACATATATAATACATTCGTAGATACACAAATGTGTATACATATATAATAAAATGAATGTATTTTCATTCTATCTATGCTGTTCCTTCCTAATACTGTGACCCTCTCATACAGTTCCTCATGCTGGGGTGACCCCCAGCCATAAAATTATTTCGTTGCTACTTCATAACTGAAATTTTGCTGCTGTTATGAATCATAATGTAAATATTTGATGTGCAATCTTCAAATGGGTCTCAACCTCTAGGTTGAGAGCTGCTGTTCTGGAAAACTCTGACTGATACAGAAGGTTTAAGTCACTGCATTTCTGAAGTCAGACAGTGGGGTGAAGAGCCGCTGGTCTGCAGGTTTCAGAGAAACACCTGATGAAGCTGGCTGTGTCCACTAGCTCACAGAGTGTTAAGCAGGATTATCATCTTAGCTTGAGATGAAAAGAAAAGGGAATAGGAGTTCTGATATGCATGTCATTATTCAGATTCCTCTGCACCGGGAACCCCATTTTACAGATCTCATGTCTAGCAAGCAGGTTTGTGAACCCCATCTGCAGCACTCACCCTCTGGTGCTTCGTGAGAGATACCGCTTTTCAAATCATTCCTCTCCATCATGACACCGCTAACACCCCTCCGTGATATGCATTTGATTGTGCTTGCATCTTTAATTACAAAGCAGGAAATCTGAGGTTCAAGCTGGCCTTTGGGACTGTATCTTGCTCAGTACTGACATGGAGTGCCACTCTGGTGTCCACAGCGGTCCTCTCTGTGAACTTCCCACAGCAGTTATATTTAGAGGGAGGCATAAACAGTTCTGAGCCATTCAGAATACATGACTAGAAGCTCTCTGTGCACTGAGAGCAGAACGGAGGACCCTCCCCCGATTCCTGGAACCTACATGCATCAGTTCCGATTCAGGTCAGCTGTGACTAAGGACTGCGGCAACACTGGCTGGCCCATGACGGTTCACACATGAGCGGCTGGAGGAAGGTCATTTGAAGTGACAACTGTGCTCTCTGAGGTCCCCAGGGACCCAACCTTCTTGATGGACTTCATTTTAGGAGATGGCCCTCTTTGCATGGTTCAGCAGGTAGAACTGTAGCCATTATAGGCAAAGGATGCACAGGGTCAGACTGTGAAGGTGGCTGGCTTTCCTGGAGCTGCCACCAGACATCCTCATTTACAGTCCCATCTAGAACACGGAGGCCCACAGTTTGACATACTAGAAACTGACCAAGATTTTTATATCATGGCAGCTACATGCACAACTGAAAATGGAGCCAGTTACTGTCAGAGAAATACCAGGTAACAGCCAGCATTCTCTGACAAATTCTAAAAACAACCCTCGAGACCTCTGCATACTCTGAAATCCAAGTGTAATTATAATTTGGAGGCAGTTTTGCCCTAACCTCACCCTAAGGACATCACATTCTGCCTAGAAATAGCAACTGCTTCTGTGTCCTCTGAGAGAAAGTGGAACAGCCCTAGGTACAACGAAAATGTGCACATGACACAGCTCATTAGCTCTGCTCCGGTCTTCTTGAGGAGTCTTGCTCCAGGCACTCATTCTGCAAGGGGACAAGTAATGCCTACAGGGGAAATGTGGGAATTTCATAGAATAAGAACGCAGAGCTCTGTTTAACCCTCTCTAATTCTGCTCTCTTAGTCTCTGCAAATACTAAAGAGAACGAACAAAATAATAAGCCCTCCCTAAATATTTAACTCTACTAAAGAACCAGTCAGGTGGAAACCTTCCCCAACTACTGTCCATCAAGTGTTACATAGAAAACTATGAAAAAAAAAAAAAACATAGAAGAAAGAATTTAGGGTTTGAAACTTCCAGAAGCACAACTTCCGGGAAGCACAACTTCCGGGAAGCACAACTTTGAGGCGCCATTGTTTCTTTCTGGCTGAGAAGCCCTTGGTGTTCTGTAGTGTGACATCACCGGAAGTGGTGCAATGCAGCTGTTCCGCCCGGAAATGGCATACCATATCTGTTAATCTAAAAATATGCAAAGGCTGTCAAGATAAGCCAGTGGGAAGGTCCCAAGGATGTTTGGGAACCATTCTAGTTTTGTGGAAAATTGTTTCTAAATATAGTCTAGAATTCTTGACTTGGATTAACTCATTAACAGCTACCAAAGGGCTCAGGCCACTTAGAGAGCCCACAGCATTCTGGTAGGTTTTCAAGTCAAAATTTGTTTTTAAAGACAAGTGTAAGATCCTAGGAACCTTAGTGTTTACTAGAAATCACAGGCCTCGGGTAACACACACACACACACACACACACACACACACACACACACACATGGGGGGGGTGGATACTACT
Source organism: Psammomys obesus (assembly GCF_907164565.1). Taxonomy (NCBI): domain Eukaryota; kingdom Metazoa; phylum Chordata; class Mammalia; order Rodentia; family Muridae; genus Psammomys; species Psammomys obesus. Next base: position 2,063,689 of record NW_026596064.1, read on the forward strand.
GGAAATGAAGTTGTAGAGAGCGCAGGAGCACTGTAGCTTTGATGATTGCAGGGCTTCGTTAGTCTTTAAAGTCGTAGTGCCATGCAATACACAATTCTTGTCAGTATGAACTACCTTAAAAATGTCATTTAAGATTTTCCCCTTACTGGATGAATAGCTTTAAAATTAACAACAAAATTTGCCCTTTAAGAAAGTGACTTTTAGCCAGGTGTGCCTGTAATCCCAGCACTTGGGGAAGGCAGAGGCAGGCGGATTTCTGTGACTTTGAGGCCAGCCTGGTCTTCAAAGTGAGCCCAGGACACCCAGGGCTACACAGAGAAAGAGAGAAAGAGGCCCATCTCAAAAAAAAAAAAAAAAAAAAAAAAGAAAAAGAAAAAAGAAAGGAAGGAAGGCAGGAATAAAGGAAGGAAAGAAAGAAAAAAGAAAGAGACCTTTAAGAGCAGGATGGCATAGCAGATGGGGAGCTTAGGCTTCATGTGGGTCCTCTAGTAAGAGTCATGGGGACTGCATCTGATGCGAACTCGCTTGCCAGCTCTTGATCCCTTCCCCCTGGTGGAACTGCCTGGCCAGGCCACAGGGGAAGAGGACATGCTCAGTCCTGATGCAACTTGATGAGCTGGGGTGGATGGGAAAGGCTGAGGAAAAGGTGAGAGAGAGGGAGGGAAGGAGGAAGGAAGGGGAGGACGGGGGGGGCGCGGAGAAGAGGGATGGGGCTACAGCAAGGATGTAAAGTGAACAACAACAACAAAAAGAACAGGGTGGGGACTAAGATAGCCTACAGAACTCTATTTCATTCAGTCATCAGCAGGCCACAAAAATGGTAACTACTTTCATTTTCCTTGAATACCTGAGCTCCTGCCTTTGTTTTACACACACAGCATTGGTATTTAACCTTCAGTGGCTCATAGACACTTTTGAGAATATAGTACCAAATATGGCACCTCTTCCAAGAAATACACCCAAATGCACACATATACTAGAGGCTGAGTAAAATAAAATAAGGCATTTTAATTTTTCTTTCTTTTTGAGAATTGCATACATGTATACAATGAAATATGATCATGTCTACCTACTATTTCCCTACTCCAACTCCCCCAATATCCTCCAACACATCCCTTTCCAGTTCTCTCTCTTTCTCTCTCTCCCACGAAGTCTAGTTTCCAAGGGAAACCGACCACACTTTAAAGTAGAATAATTCTTCCTCTTCAACAACTATCTACTGCCAATAGTTCCTCAGTAAGGGGTGGGGCCCAGAGGTCACTCATGCTGAGATTTTGGCTGACTCTACCTTGTGCAGTGGCCATAGCCATGTCAGGACTAGAACACAGCACCTTTGAGCACATCTTTCCATCCCATCCCCCAGCCCTTACACTCTTTCTGCCTTCTCCTCCGCTACATTCCCTGAGTCTTAGTGGTAGAGGAGTTAATGTGGATAGCCCATTTAGGGATGAGAACTCAGTCATTTATTCTCAGCACTTTGACTAATTATGCATTTCTGTATTGACTGCTGCCCCATTTAAGAAGTCTCTCCAACCAAAGCTGAGCGAAGCCAGGACTGTGGTTACAAGCATTAACTATTTAAGAAGGTGTTTAATAGCCAAACTATTTAGCAAATAACAAAAGTAGGTTCTACCCTAAGCCTTTGACCTTCCCACCCATGCATGGGCTTCAGACTGGTGTCCAAACTGTGCTAGTCTATCCTCCCACTATCAGTTTACACAGGTTTCCCTTCCCCCAACATCTCCATCAACATGTGTTCTCATGTGCATTATTGATGGTGGTCATTCTGACTGGGATGAGAATAGACTCTTAACATAGCTTTAATCTGCACTTCTCTGATGTCTAAGGAAGTCAAGTTGTTGGGAACAAGCAAAAGAAACTTGTCCTAAGTGCTGCTGTTTTGTTTTCAGACTCCATTTAATCATAGGGGGAAACTAAGTTCAAGGTTCTAAGCCCCAGGGTAGCTGAGGACTTCCCAATCGCTGAACAGCTTCTGCATTCATCTTCTGTTCCAGAACATAATGACTGTCCCTAACCACAACTCCCGTAATTCATCCTCTAAAACATAATGGCTGTTCCTGTCTACAAAAGAACAAATGGATTTGATTGGTTGGGGTAAAACCTACATTCTATATCAGTTGACATAGCCCAGCCACATAAAGAAAGCCCTTCTCTCTAAATCCTGATTGGTGGGAAAATATAACTTGGCACAGATGTTTGTTATTTTCAAGCTTAGACAAACGCTGTAATATCCTGGCTGGGGGTAGGAGGAGGCCGCCGTTCAGCTCCTGAGTCTGTTCTGCAGCCCTGATGGACCAGTAGCAGTTTGATGGCAATAAAGTTTTGTCACCTGCATTGACCTGGTGAGTAGTGTCAGATCTAAGCAGATCCCACAACATTTTAAAAATGCTTCCTAGCCATTTCTATTTCTTCTTTTGAGAAGTTTCTGTCTAGTTCTAAGGACAATTCTTAAATTGGGTTATTTTCTTAACGTTTACTCTTGAGTTCTTTATATGTTCTAGAGACTTGCACTCTTCAGTGTATAGTTGGCAAAGATCTTCTTCGCTGGATTCACAGCTTCACTTGCTGTGCAACTGTCTTGAGATCCCACTTACTGATTGTTGGGGTGATTTTCTGTGGTAATGGGGTCACATGCAGGAAGTCCCTACCTGTGCCTACGACTGGAGGTCTTTGTCCGTGCCTGGAACTACAACTATGAATCCTACTTTTTCAGAATATCAGGTCTTATGTGGAGGGTCTCAATCCATCTAACGTTGAGGGTTTGTGTTTTTTTTTTTTTTTTTACCATAAGACTTTGATGAATTCTTTGAGAATTTCACATAATATATTTTGACCATATTCACTTCCTCCCTCAACTACTCTCAACTCTCACTTCCTTATCCACCAACTTCTAGTCTTTTATTTTATTTTATTTTTATAAAAAAGATGAGTCCAATTTCCGTTGCTCAACCACTCTTGGTTGTAGGGATCTCTGTGGACTGTTGCCAACCTGCCCAGGGTCATACCATTAACGAAAACCACCCCCCTCTTTCTCCTAGAAGCTAGCAAATGCCAAAAATGCCTCAGCTATTGGTAGGACTTGTGTCCACTTTTCATTTTCGTGCTGTGATTTAGTCTGGCTTGAGCTTCATGTGGGTCTTACGCAGACTGTCACAATCATTGTGAATTTACGTGTGCAGCTTTGCTGCTGTGTTCAGAAAAACAGTTTCCTTGAAGTTATCACCACCTCTGGCTCGTACAATCTTTCTGTCCCCTCTTCTGTGAAGATCTCTGAGCCTTGGTAGGGAGGGTGTTGTGTGTCCCATTCGGGTTTGAACATACCACAGTGTTTTAATTCTCTACATATTGATCAGTAGGGGGGGAGGGTCTCTATGTTCATTGTCATCTACCGAAAGAAGCTTCTCGGAAGAAGGTTGAGAGATACACTGACCTATAGGTTTAGCAATAAGCTATTAGGAATCATTTTTAAATACTATGTTCAACTAGCAGAATAGCATGGTTGTTTTTTTTCCCCCCAGGGCCTATGGCCTATCTAGCCACAGGTTCTTGGTTCCATTCTTAGTGGCAGGTGTGGGTTCCATTTCACGGAGCTGGCTTTAGATCCGAGAAGAAAGTGGTTGGTTACTCTTGTAACATTTGTGCCACTATTGCACCAACAGAGATAGTGTATCGGCCGTTGTACCTCACTGGGTTCACAGCTGGGTGAGACTGAGAGTTATTTTTATCTTCCAGCAACAGGCCTGACATCTTCAAGCACCGTGAAAACTGCCCAGCAGGTGTGAAGCTTTCTCCATGCCCTATGTATAATTCAAATTTGTAGTGTCTTTAGTAATAGGATCTTACTGTCAAGTTCTGGCGGGTAAGCAAGAGCATTAACAATAGCTTATAATGTCTAAGTGTCTGTGGAATCCCACTTACTAACATGCAGTTGAGTTTTTGGTGCGAGATAAAAGATAAAAATCTCTTTTCATTCCTCTGCATGTTGATAACCATGTTTCCCAGTGTCATTTTTTGAAGATTTTGCTCTTCCTACAATGTATATTTTGTCTTCCTTGTCAAAAAATCAGATAGGTATAGCTACATGTACTTTCAGGTCCCTGATTCTGTTCCACTGAGCTATGTATCTGTTTGTGCCAGCACTGTGGGATTTTTTTTTTTTTATTACCATGGCTCTATAGTATAATTTGAAGTCAGGTGTGGTAATTCTGCCTCTCATATTCTGTTCGATACTGTTTTAGCTAGCCATATAAATTTTGACATAGTTTTTTCCTATGTCTATGAAGACTGGCCAGTATAAGATGAAAATAAGGTTTAATTTTTTTTTCTATTATCATGGAGGGGGCATATGCGCAGCATCACACATGTGTCAAGGTCAGAGGACAACTTTGTGGAGCTGGTTCTCTCCTTCCAACGATATGGGTTCCAGAAATTGAACTCATGCCGTCAGACTTGTGTGGCTGCTGAGCCACACACTAAATCATCTTACTGGTCCCTTTTTTGTTTTGCTTTCATTTGAAACTATTTTAAGAACTCAACAAAAAAAAAAAAACTTGATCCAGGACTTGAGGAAAGTTGATATGATCATCTTAAAAAGTTAATTTGGAGTTGTTGTTCAAAGTTACAACTCCAAGAAATCTTTCGTAATGCCCTGAATTTAAATTAAATAACTCAAATGCTAATAATCCATATTTAAAAATTCCAAACTGAATTACAATGGAAGGCACACTCTTGGTGTTTTGCTTGTGTGAGCTTTTTTGTTGTTGTTAAATGGGGGCCCATGTTGCTCATTCCAGCCCTTGAACTTCTGATCCTCCCGTGTTGACATCACCACACCTCACCATGCTCTTTTATAATAAAATGTATACTCTGTTCACTTGCGGTTCCTCCATCAGAAATTCCAATGTACTTTGCTCGTGTTAATAGATGAAAATATTATGAAAACGTTTTCTACACAATGAAAAGCTTTATCACCATCAATTTTATTAACTTTATACACATGTACAGCATAGCTCGCTTTGATCCATTCAATTCAGTGTGTTTTGGTTTATTTGTGGTGTTATGTATCCACCACTAAAGCGGTTTCGGAAACATTGATCAACCTCCGAAGATATTCTGTATCTATCAGAAGTAATTTTATTTCTCACAGTTACAGCCTCAGGCTACTTATCTACTTTGTCCACAGATCTGTATATTCTGGAATTTCATACCCATAACCATAGGACATGTGATCGTTTCTGCCTGCCTCCTCTCCCTTAAAACTGTGTCCTAACCCAGCACCATGTTATAACACGCGTCAATTACTTCACACGGCTAAAAAGTGTCAATTGCTGACATATGCCACTTTTTGTTGATCCTCTAAGGCACATCTGGGTTGTCAATTTGGGGTTATTATGAATTATTCTACTAGCAACATTTTGAGTAAGTTTTTGTGATGCAAGGCAAAAAGTCAAAAGAGAAGAATTCTTGTATTACTAAGTACATTTCACTGAAATTTTCAGATAGTGCAGTAAGAGGTATAGAAAACACAGTCCTGAAATCTGGCCAATAGAATCATGAGGTAGAAAGATACAGAGAGGAGCTTTTGCTGACCAGTTATCATCATCATCATCATCATCATCATCAATCATGATGTATACTTGAGAGCAATCTCTTCGGATTCTAGGAATGAACCACACTGGAATTAGATGCCAGTGTAGTTGGCGAAGTGCAGATGGCTAAGTCATAGTTTACTGCTGTGGGGCCCTGCTAAGCTTTGCCATTCTTTCAAAGGAGGACTTCCCTGGGCAACCAGCTTTCGCAGGTAGTTGCTGGGCTCTAGCTGGGGGACATCAGGGTTCTGTCTGTAGTATTTCTGCAGTTTCTCTAGAACCGTGGGCAACCCAACGGAGGCAGCATAGTGCATGGGCCCGCCCGTGTGCCTGGGCCACCCGTACCCGTTAAAGTAGATGACGTCAATGTGCTCTGGGCTAGAAGCCATCCCCTCCTCCAAGATGCGGAATGCCTCATTGATAAGAGAATACAAGCACCGCTCCAGGATCTCCTCCTTGCTGATGGAGCGCTGCTCGATGCAATGGGTCTCTCTATACTGTGAGAGGAACTTGGCAAGCCAGGGATCTGGCTTGTGAACCCGCCCCAGCGGCTTGTCATACTGATACCAGCCCTTGCCTGTCTTCTGACCAAATCGCCCAGATTCACAGAGCATATCAGCAATTGGGGAGTATCTGTTGTTGCCCCGCTTTCGGGCAGGAGTTCCTGGTGGCAATGATGGCCCAGTAAGGCCTTGCCCCATGCGAACTTTCCAACCTATATCTATCCCTGAAAGGTCAGATAGTCTGAAGGGTCCCATTTTCATACCAAACTCTTCTAAGACCCCATCTACCTCCTCTGGCTTACTGCCTTCCTCTAACAAAAAATACGCCTGTTGGTTATAGGGAGCAAACATTCGATTCCCAACAAATCCGTAGCAATTGCCGACAACGACGGCAATCTTTCCAATCCTTTTGGAGAGGCTCATCACAGTGGCGATGGTGCTGGGGGAAGTGTGCCGGCTGGGAATGACTTCTAGCAACCTCATGACATGAGCTGGTGAGAAGAAGTGGGTGCCAATCACCAGCTCAGGGCGACCCGTGGAAGACGCGATCTCATCCACGTCCAGCGCCGACGTGTTGGTGCACAGAAGGGTTCCCGGCTTACACAGGGCTGACAGTTCAGCAAAGACCTTCTTCTTCAAGGTCATATCTTCAAACACTGCTTCAACCACTAAATCCACACTTGCAAGCTCCTTTGTGGAGGAGGAGAAGCGGAGTTTTGGTCCTGCTGGAGTTTGGCCACGCTGCTGCATTATGGATGCCTCCTTTTCCAAGGAGGAATTTATTATCTTCTTTGCAACTTCTAGCTGCTTGGGGTCTGACTCCACAGCAACCACAGGGATCCCCACCCTTGCAAAAGAAATGGCAATGCCACGGCCCATTGTGCCCAAGCCTGTGGATACAGAGGAAAACGAGGAAACTGTGATTACCTGGTACTGTGAGCTGGTACTGGTCCCTGGTAGAAGGCATCTGTGGCAAAGTGGCATTTTAAAGGCTTGAGCCGGGGATAGAGCTGCGGCTCACTGGCAGTGTGATCACACGAGGCCCTGGCTTCCATCCCTAGCATCACTGACTCATAAGAACATCAGGACTGGTGAGTGAACACAAATGCATTGAATAGTTCATGCGCTGTTAAGTGCTCCAGAGAAAATGACAATCAGAATTCATGCACGTACATACACACGAGCTATTAAAACTAATAAACACATCCAGTGAAGTCCCGGGATGTAAAATCTGTATATAAAAGTAACTGCGTTGCCTTTATTTATGATTCCTGGATATTCTGCTATACTCACAGACTGGTGCCTACCTCAGCTGTCATCAGGGAGGCTTCATGCAGCGACTGATGGAAACAGAGGAGACCCACAGCCAAACACTAGGCAGAGCTCAGGGAGGAGAGATTGTAGGAGCCAGGGGGGTTCAAGGACACCACAAGAACACCCACAGAACCCACTAACCTGGGCTCATGGGGGCTCATAGAGACTGAATGGACAACCAGGGAGCCTGCATAGGACCTATCTAGGCCCTCTGTACATATGTTCCAGTTGTGTAGCTTGGTCTTCTTGGTGGAACTCCGAACAGTGAGAGCAGGGGCTGTCTCTGACTCTTTTCCACGCTTTTGGGACCCTGTCCCTCCTCCTGGGTGGCCTCATGCATCCCTAATACAGGGGAGGTACCTAGTCTTCACTGTAGCATGCTATGCCATGTTTGGCAACTTGCTAACCCTGGGAAACGGGGGAAGAAGTGGACAGGAGGGAAGGTACCGGGAGGGACTTGGAGGAGAGGAGAAATGGTTTGGGATGTAAATAATAATAATAACAATAATAATAATAATTGTGGGGATGCTCAACTTGTTGCATGGAAGCGCCCAGCATCCCAGATCTAAACTCTGATAGTCACGAGCTCCAATCAGGGGCTCTTAACTACTAAGCCATCTCTCCAGCACTGAATATATTTCCACATATTAGCAATAACCAATCTGTATGAAAATAAGAAAGCAATTCTACCTACAATAACATTAAAAAAAAAAAAAGAAATACACTTAAGGAGTGCATTTAACAAAGGAGGGCTTGTTCAATAAAGCCAGTGAAACCCTATTGAAGAAAAAAATGAAAGAACGGCCAGGGTGTTTGTTGCTCAGTGTCAACGTGCTTGCCTAGTGTGCACAAGGATCTCAGTCTGATACCTAACGCTGACAACAAGAAAAGAAAATAAAGAAGGAAGGAAGGAAGGAAAGGGGAGAGGGAGGGAAAGAAAGAAAAAGAATAATAATAATAAAAAAAGACCTAAATAAATTGGCAGTCGGCCAATGTTCAGGGACCAGAAAAAAATTTAATACTGTTAAGATAAATATCAAATTAATCTGTAGAACACATACGAGCACTGTACCAGCCCAACTTTTTGCATAAATTAATAGTGGCTTCTAAAATTCATACAGAAGTGCAGGAAACGTAGAAGAGTCAAAACAGTATTTCAAAGAACTGGAAAAGTCACTCTTCCCAGTTTCAATAATTATGACAAAACTGCAGTGTTCAAGGCAGTGACCAGATGGTGTACGCAGTGGGTCATCACTAAACCCCACTCTTACCCCCTATGGTGGACAGGACTGCCGCAGCAGCTCAACGGTCCCTAGAGCTGACCTGCAGGGTGAAGAGGGTGCTCTGGTAAGAACTGACAAGAGCTAACTTGAGTGCCGTGTTCAGCAAAGAACTTAACATCTAATAGCATGCCCGAGGCAGGTGACACAGCACCCCCTAGGCAGGTGACGGGAAGTGTGATGTACTTACCAAGGACGCCAACTGAGGAGACTGGCTGAGCGGATGCTGTTTTCCAAGATGCCCCTGAGGGAACTGACCACTTATTTGCAGATCTTTCAGCGAAAAAGGCGTACTGCAGGGCCTTCGACTGCCCTGACGCCTTCAGGTACATAAACAGCTTTTCTTCCTCCTTGATGGCCACCTCGTAGGGATGCCTCACGGAGGCCTGGATGGAACGGACACACGTCTCTGGCGCCAGGCGGCCGGGGTACTGCTTTCGCACCTTGGCGATGGCATCGGCGAAAACACTGTCCATGTTGGGCAAGCTTGGCACTGGCTTGTTTAAGATCCGGCGGGGCGCTAAAGGTTTATCTGAAAGGAGTTGTGAAAGGTTAGGACGCTGCAGGGGTGATGAAAAGGGGACAGGATGGCACAACAGAGCAGTAGTGTGTGGCGCCACGGAACCAACCAGACACTGTGAATATGATAGTTCATGAAACACCAGTCCCCAAATCTGCTATCTTAGTAACTTCAGACGGCAGAGCAAAATCTAGGAGATCAAAAGAATTAAGTTACTAATTTAGGCACGTAAGGTGCATTCTCTTTTTATTCTGAGGTCAAGACAACTTTATAATGGATTAACTATTAATCTATCAGTGAGTGCAAAGAGTGCAGCTCTTAATGTCATATGTTCAAAATTATTCAAAATAATGACAAATACCGCAATTGTGACAAAACCTTTAGAAAATACCGTGACAGACAGGCATGGTTGCAGGAACTGACAATGGGCTAGATAATAGTTCATTGATAAGCTCCTCCAACCAGTCTTTGAACAGAAATAGAACTGCTAAAAATGGACCAAACATCTGGGCAAAGGGCCTCACTATACAGACAAGAACAGGGCATCAGAGGGCAGCACGGTGGTATATGCTTCCCATCCCAGCACATTCCAGTGTTGAGACAGTGAGACAGAAAGACTGAGCATTTGGCTAGCCTGGGCTACAAACTGTCTCAATAACAAAACCCAGGGCTGCAGAGATGGCTCAGCAGTTAAGGGCGCTGGCTGCTCTTCCAGAGGACTGAGCTTTGCTCACAACTACCTGTAACTCCAGGGCCAGGGGATTTAATGCCCTCTTTGGCCTTTGAAGGCACTGTACTAATGTCTACAAACCCATACAAATATACACATAGTTAAAACTATAAAATATTAAAAAAAAAAAAACCAAACCCATTAATTCCCTAGAGCATCCTTTCCTGAGCTGAGACTCCCAGACGGATACCTCCTGTGCCCCGACCTCAAATCCAGCACTCAAACCAAGAACATGAGGTGGGGACCAGGACTTCTCACCCTCGGGATTGCTAGGCTGCTAGTCAGGGGCAAGTGGAAGGAAGTGACATTTTACAAGCCCTCCCTTCCTCAGGGGAGGCAAGGACTTCTACTTGGCTCTGCTCTATCCCTTGTTCCTCTGTAGCCTGGAAGGTTTTCTCTGTTGGGAAAATCAAGATGTTTAAAATCCTCAGGCAGCTCTCCAGGATATAACAGGGATGAGCACAGCAGCTCCTCCATTCCCTCCAGATAAGCCCTTGCTCCAAAATACTGACTGAAATGAGAACCACTCTCCTCACTCCTTTATATCTTTTTTTTTTTTTTAGCTTTTCAGTTTAGCATTTGAGTAGTGGATTGAGTAGTAGGTTGCAGGCTACATGACAGAATATCATAACAAAGTTAGAGAACTGTTGTGCACCAAAACTAGCTTCATAGGAGTAAATTCACACACACGTATGAATACAAATGTAACAATGGGTTCGTTGTTTATGGACCTGACCGTCAAGGCAACCCACCAGTTTTGTTTTGTTAAAGGACTACATATTAACAGCTGCATTTAAAAGCAGATGAAAGAGAGAGAGAAGCGAGAAAGCACAAAAGAAGCGTAAGATGGAAATGAAAACTATGCATTGCTAACTGGTGTGCTTGGTGAGCTAGGCCACAAACAGCACCAAGATGCTCCTAGTTAGACCACTATTGCTGCCGACTCTTCTGCTGCTCATCTATTACATCTGTCGGTCTTCGACAAGCAAAAGACTAGATCTCATGTAGCCAAGAACGGCCTTCTATCCCACTGCCTCTACCTCAGAGAGCTGGGATTGCAGGAGAGAGCAGTTTCGTGGGCTGCCGGGACTGAACCCAGGGACCCCTCCATGTTAGTCAAGCACTCTATCACCCCCAACATAAAATACTAAGATTTCAAACAGTTGTGTTCAGGTAAAGCAAACAAACAAAAACCCAATAGCGATAAAAGTTCTACCGTTTTCCATGGGATTCTATTCACTGACGCCCAGAAGAGACACAGCGGATGTGCTTGGTTGTAGCAAGGAGCAAACATTGAGATCTCAACAAGCACCGCCTTTGTTTTCTCAGCATATGGCCAGATGTCAGCTACTTTGGTGGAGCACTTTCTTTTTAGACAGAAAATGAAAAGAGGACCTATTGTGATCCATGTGGCTGAGTGGAGAATAAAATATGGATGTTTGGTCCAGAGGCCATTTCTGTATCAGACTGCACCCACCAACGTGCTGGGCACGCCTCTTCTTTTCCTCAGCATAAATTCGATGGCTCAGATAGTAGGAAAATAACACTATTTTCAATTATTTTAGTATTACTGTACGTACATGTGGACACACATGAACATGTGTGGGTGTGTACTTGTGAGGAAAATGTGTGTCTTCAAAGACCACTGACGATCCAGAGTGGCGACAACCTCATTGTCCATCAGCTAAAGAAACTATGGCTCAGTCACACTACAGAAACTATGGTTCAGTCACACTACAGAAACTATGGTTCAGTCACACTACAGAACACATTTCAGGCATGGAAAGCAGTCAGTTGCTACCTAGTATAACACAGGTGACTCTCAAAAACACACTCGGTGAAAGAAGCCTTGCACAGAGCCCACACTACGTGGATACGAAATTCTAAAAACAGAAAGCTACCGTGTCCTGGAGTTGGTGAGTGTCTGCTGGGTGGCCAAGCAGAATAGAAGGCATCTACCAGAAGGAGCCCATTCTCTTTGAAGTGAAAAGTCTATCTGCCACTACTTGGTGACAGTAATCACACAACGGTAAACTGTGGTGGACACTCACCAAATGCTACACTTAAAAGGAATGAATTGCACTGTTCCCAAACTAAGCATCAAGGAAGCTTAGGAAGCTCAGGGAACATTGTAACTATTCTCCATCTGGATTACTGCCTAAGTGGAGAACTGTAAATAAGGTCAATTGTGATCTGTACAATGAAGAAATACATAAGACTGAACAAAGTGAAAATACACCTAGAAATTAGCACTATCTGGGGAAACTAACATAGCCTAGGGCAGAAAAAATTTAAAGCAAGTGCTGGTGACATTAGAGTTCAATGAACCTCCCTACAAAACAACAAGCAAACAAACAGAAAACTACACCACAATAAAAGCAAAAACCATACAGTAACTTTTGTGAGGTTTTTTTTTTTTTTTTCATTTGCCATTGTCTCCTTAGGATTTTTGAGTCTACTCATGTGAATTCTAACTAGCTATAGGTACAAAATATAGGCAATTATTTATGGCAGTTTTTTTCTTCTTCTTGGAATTAGAATCAAACACATGGCTTCACTCTGTAAGTACATATCAGACATTTGAACATTTGTACATCACAAGCAAGTTTATACCTCTCCAGCCCCTCCTCAGGACAAAAACTGCCCCCAGCCATTCTGGGTTTATGCAGCCTAGGCTGTATGTTTTAAAGCAGACGGTGGCTCGACATTAGGGTGCCACCAAGTGGTCAAGATTTGTGGTGTTGCTGAGACCAGTTGTTTTGTTTTATAAACTTTGGAATTTAATGTTTAGAATTAACTTTAAAAGCTGCAAGGAGCAACACCCCAGCCCACAGTGTAAGTGTGGTTGACCTTGCTCCTTATCCTCTGCCTGAAACTAACTCTCAGAGCAGAATTCAGGGAAACCAGGGAAGGCCGGAACCTTCCATTGAAACACAAACTAAAAACAATAGTGTGAACTTGATTCCAAGAATGGCCTAGGGCGCTGTCTGCAATCAGATTGTGTGAGTGAGTATGCACAGGCCCGGTCCTCCCTGGAGCACAGGGACACAGAGTGCCACCATCAAAACACTGAAACCCCAACCAGCTAGACCAAAAAAAAAAAAAAAAAAGCGGTCCCTGCCAGGGGCAGCTAGAGATCTCTCAGGCACATCTTGAGCCTTCTGTGGCAGTAAGTAGAGACTAGCACACACTCCATTCTGCCTGGAGCCCAACAATCCTCTTAAGCATTTTTGTAGGCAGTTTTTAGCTTCTTTCTCCTCAGTTAGAGGATGCAGCCTCCACAAACTTTCCCGCAGAAGTTATTAAGTGGTTTCTCCTTCCGTTGAGATTTTCTTGCAGGAAGGCTATTGGGAACTGAATTCATCTCCTACAGTTATGTCATCAGCCACAGTTTTAATTGTTTTCTAGCTTAAAGGCACAGTTTTAAGTAAAAAAACAAACAAACAAACAAACAAAAAAATAAAACAGTGAGCGGATCATCTGTAGGAGATGCTAAAGGCATGCTTGAAGGAATACCACAGGTCTGCAAAACCCAACAGAACACGCCTGTCCAAGACAGAAACTCCAGAGGTCATGACCTCTCTGGAAGCCTTGTAGGCCCAGTGGACTGGCTACATGCTTGTTCCTCTGTTTCAACTTTAATTCTACTTTTCAACCAGAAAAACACACGTAGGGCCTAAAACCCCCAAGGTACAGCAGAATAAACTATAAGCCACCTCCTTTAAACTTCAGCAAGTGTCCAGCTCTGCTCCCAGAAGCAGTTCTTCACTTCCTGTGAATGCTTCCGGAAGACTCTGGGCACAGACAGCAGTTACACTCACTCATCCACTCTCTCCCTCCCCGCCCCTTTTTTGGTTACACCATTGGCAAAACACCACTTACAATAATGTCCTTTTCATTACCTGACACAAAACACCATGGAGTTTACGCCAGCTCAATACAGCATTCCAGCATGGATGCCCCGTTAGCTACTTAAGAAGTCCCTTAGTGGAATGTACCTTTGGCTTATTCCTAATCGAATGTTATTTCTTTGTTTTTGTTTACCCATAATCTTCTGAGCAAATGTGATGGCTTCTTCAACTGGGTCTGACTTCACAACTTCGTCCAGAATGCCAAGCTTGAGTGCTTCACCTGCTAAAATATGTCTTCCTGAAACAAAAGGGGAAAAAAAATATCAAAGAACAGTGTGAGGATGAACTGGGGCCTTGCTTTTTCTCCTGGGTAAGGCTACCATTCCTGGATACACCAATAAGTAAGTAAGCAAAATGCCCAAGGCCAACCTGACTGCTGCAGCCAATGTTGTGTTTTCTTGAGATAGGGTCTTACTATGTAGCTCTAGCTTCCCAGGAACTAGCCCAGGCTGGTCTCAAACTCAGGGATCCGCCTGCCTCTGCCTCCTGAGCGATGGGATCAAAGGTGGACCACCATGCCCAGGCTGGACTGCTTTGGTTGAACATCATTACAGATATAACCAAAACAAACAAACAACCCTTGAATTCAAACTGTAGCTCTGATTCTTACTGTTACAGAAATCCCAGGGAACTGTACAGATTTCATAGCTGATAAATGGAGGTAATTATGCTTGCCACAGTAATTCTGAGTGTTAGGTGAAAGGCAAGTGGCCTCTTTAGATACTTACAGAGGAACAGAACTCCACAAGTCTCTATGGAAGCATGAGAAATGGTTGGGTTTTGGATTGTAATTGAAGTGGTGGGCCACAGAGTGGCAGTGTTCTCTGCCTGAACCTACCACCTACCAGGAACTATACTGATCAAGAAAAGAGATAATCCCATCGGGCAAGGTGCGACACGCTTGTAATCCCAGCATTTGGAAGGCAGAGGCAGGCGGATCTCTGTGAGTTTGAGGCTAGCCTGGTCTACAAAGCTAGTTCAGGACAGCCAAGGCTACACAGAAAACCCTGTCTTGAAAAACAAAACAAAAAGCAAAAACAAAGAAATGAACAAAAAAAATAGAAAGGGAGAGAGAAAAGGAAGGAAGGAAGGAATCCCCAAATACAAACCTAGTTGGCTGAACAGGGAAAACGGTATTAAATTGGCATTCCACAAAGTATAGTGAAAATTACATAGAAGAAATCAGATGGAGTTTTGTCTCTTTTTGGTTACCTAGCATCTTGACCCTGTATTAGATTATGGACTCTTTTCTGGACAAGCTTTGCAGCCCTGCTTCTGGTGGAGGCTGAGAAGGAAGCAAACACCTTCAGACAACTGCTCCTTCAATGCCCTGGCAGGCAGGTGAGGTCCCTAATCCAAGCTTGGTGGAACCAGTGCTGTGCTGTGGGTTCTTCTGCACCTGCTTCATCAACAGCCTTCCAGGCCCCCTCATCCAGTGAGGAGGGTGGGGCAGGCAGGCGGTGTCAAGTGTCCTCTAGAGAAAGACACTTGGGTGAGCGTATGTGAACCTCCTTACACAGGTCAAAGAGACCAAGGCATGGAGAAGTGAAATCTGGGCACTATAAGGATCTCTGCCAACAAGGCAGGGAACGTGAGCTGCCCATAGAGCTGCTGCCAAGATCTTGAGTCTCACAGGAAGAATATCATGGCTATGTTTCCAGTTAGTGCCCTAACAAAGGCCCAGGTCTGCTCCAAACGGCCAACACACAAGGCCCCGCGTGCTCAACCCAAAGCCTCAGCTGTGGCTAACACTTCTCTCTTGGGCCACAGGTAGTGTAGGTGGGGCCTCTGCCTAGCAGGCTGTGGCCCAAAAGCAGTGAAAGATGAACTGCAGGGAGATCCCAGAGTGACCGGAGCAGAGACTGCCTCTTCCGTGCTGGACGCTGGTATGTTCCTTTCCAAATTTCTTCAAGATTTTTTTCCAAAACTTAACATTTCAGTGTCTTCATGGGACCTTCCAGAGGTATCGTTTTTGTTTGTTTTGTTTTGTTTGTTTCTTCTAGACAGTTTCTCTGTGGAGCCTTAGCTGTCCTGGAACTCTGTAGACCAGGCTGGCCTCTGTTGGGATTAAAGGCATGCACTCCCATGCCCAGCCCCGAGATGTCATCTTAAACCCAACCCCCAACCTGGTCACCAAATCACAGTCTACTCAAGAAGACAGGCGTTGATTCCTGTGCCAATTTCACCTCCAATTCAAGAGGTTTTGCTATGCAAATCAAAATCTGTCATGCTTCTGTTTCTAGTTCATCTTTTGCTGAATAACCTGCCTCACGTGCTTTGAGTTTCTGTAGAATGCTGAACTACAGGCATTCTCTGAAGAATTCCAAAATCACTTCAAATACTTCATGCTCCTTCATTAAATGATTTGTAACCTGATTATTTGAGTGAATTTGAATTCAACACATGTAGTTTTTGTAATTTTCCTTTCACACACCTCATTTAAATGGACAAAGCTATTTTTAATTCACGTAGACTATTGGTTTCTAGGTTGGCCTGTGCACATACTCTTTTTCTGTCAGTTTTTTTTTAAATTAGAGCATGTAGATTTCTATTATTAATCCTAAAAAAAAGTCACGCCTTCACATTCTTAGAAATTATGAAGGACTCCAAAAGGCTGCTATTTACATAGGTTGGATCTGTCCATATTTACTGTAGTGGAAATTAAAACGTGAACCTTAGAAAGGTTTCTGAATGAAATAATTTTAAAATGGTAAGAATTTCATTACATGTTAACACAACTTTTTGCAAAAATAATGGAATTTTAAACCTTTGCTATATTTACTGCCCGTTCGTCAGGATGTCATTTGTAAGTGGGAGCCTCATCTTAAGTTTAACTTAGAAAAAGACAGCAATATCAAGCTAGAGCTAATGAACAGGGGATTCACACCACATTGAAGAAGGGTCTGAGCAACTGTGTTAACCTACACAATCTTTAACTCACCCTCCAGTGGAGACTGCTACTGTGCACACACTGAAAGGAAAGACAGCCCACAGGCTCATGATTAACCACGCTTATTTGAAGCAAATACTTGTATATGTCCTGTCTTCCAACCTCACCGCAACTGAAAGTCAAGTTTTGGTTCATCTTCCCAATTCAAAAAGAAAAACTTTCATTTCAACTATTCTCTCTCTCTTTTTTATTTTTTTACTTTTTAAAAATTTATTGTTTTATTAATTACAATTTATTCACTTTGTATCCCCACTGTAGCCCCCTCCCAATCCTATCCTCCCTCCCTCTTCTCCTCCCATGACCCTCTCTAAGTCCACTGATAGGGGAAGTCCTCCTCCCCTTCCATCTAACCCTAGCCTATCAGGTTTCATCAGGACTGGCTGCATTGTCTTCCTCTGTGGTCTGGTAGGGCTGCTCCTAACTCAGGGGGAAGTGATCAAAGAGCTAGCCACTGAGTTCATGTCAGAGGCAGTCCCTGTTCTCCTTACTAGGACACCCACTTGGACACTGGGCTGCCATGGGCTACATCTGTGCAGGGGTTCTAGATTATCTCCATGCATGGTCTTTGTTTGGAGTATCAGTGTCAGAAAAGACCCCTGTGCCCAGATTTTTTTTTCTCCTTGTGAACTCCTGTCCCCTCCAGATCTTTCTATCTCTCCCTTCTTTTATAAGATTCCCTGCATTCTGCCCAAAGTTTGGCTATGAGTCTCAGCCTCTGCTTTGATACTCTGTAGGGTAGAGATGCCTTGAAAATGAATAATTCAGTCATTGGTACCTAAACTTGAAAATTCTAGTTTTAATTCTATTGGATATTATACTCACCTGCCAGCCTGCTCTCCTTCTTTCCTTCTTTCCTTCTTTCCTTCCTTCCTTCCTTCCTTCCTTCCTTCCTTCTTTCCTTTGTTCCTTCTTTCCTTCTTCCCTCCCTCCCTTCTTTCCATGTAACTAAGGCTGGAACTGAACACACTATATGGTTGAAGATGACCCTGAACTCCAGATCTTCCCGAGTCTATCTCCTGAGTGCTAGGATTATAGTCACAAACCACCACACCCTGTTTTATGCAGTGGACCCTGGTTTTATGCCAAGGAAACAATCCAGGTTTCACACATGCTGGATGAGCTCTACCACCTGACAGCCCCAGACATTACACTTCCTAAACCAGGTCTGCCTATGATGGTTGCTATATGAACACGCGTAGTCTATGAATAAAAACATAAGCTGCAAATGACCTCCAATTAGATGAGCCCTTTGCATGCACTACTGTTGAGAAGGCTCTCACGGAAACCTTTGGGAAGTGCTCAGGAAAGATTTTGCTTCTGTTTTACAGATGACAAAGTTTGGAGTCAGAGAAACTAAAATAGCCTCCTTAGAACCTATGTGAGTAGTAAGTCACCAAGACAAGATTTCTAGATGCTGATCTGGTTCTCTACATCCATCCAAATCAAGGCTGAGGTTTCCACTGACCTGAGGTAATCAGGTCGAGAGCAACAGGAATTCCAACGACTCTGGGGAGAAGCTGGGTTCCTCTCGCACCAGGGAGAAGCCCCAGTGTGACTTCTGGAAAGCCAACATGAGCCTAAAAGACATTAAAGGCAGAAAGGCCACCACATAATGAGACAATTCGATGAGATCTTAGGCAAGTGTGCCCAGAACTTCTCACACCATAACAAGAGCCTCACTGAAATCCGGAGAAGTCTCCAGAGGGCACACAGTGTCTGCTGTCTCCTTTAATTAACATCTTTCCACACATCCTTGCTTGGACACACTGTTTTTTTTTTTTTTGTTGTTGTTGTTTTACTCTCATTTCAGATAATGAAACAACCTCTACAGCTTTCAGGGTGGTTCTTGCAAGCATCAGAATGTGAAGACAAAACCCAGAGGAGAAGAGAGAATGATATAGAATTTCTCCTATCTCCATGCTACAAAGAGCTTTCAAAGCTTAACAATTAAAGGATAACCAACTAATAATGGGCTGATTATCCGAATAAACAGTGCCCCAAAGAAAGGACACAAATGGCAAATAGCGCTCAATATCATTAGCCGTTGGGGATGTAAATGCAAGCCACAATGAAACACATGTGCGCCTGCCAGAATGAACACAATAAAAAAGGCAGGTGGTCACTTTGGCAGCACAGATACTCAGACCGGAACAATACAGAGATGATTGGCATGGGAGCTGCCAGGGATGACACACACGCTCATGAAGCCTTTTATCCTTTTCAATAGAGATGGGAACACTGGGGTACAAGTAATTCGAAGGGGGAAATAGGAAAAACGGGGGGAATTTTAACTAAGGAAGAGAAAGGAGCTATTAAAAAAAAAAACAGAAGAGGGAGGAGGATAAACTAACAGCCAAGATGTCTGAGAGAGTCATAAGTGTTGATTACGTATAAGACATCCGAATCTTTATCGATCGGTACAGATAAAATGGTATAGTTTCAATGGTATTTCCCCATCTGGGTTGACAATAGTATGACAAAAGTCACAGACTATTTAGCAAAAACTCCAACACCAGGTATGAGAAGTGCCTGTCATGATTATCCAAGAGGCTCCAAGAACACTATAGAATATTGCTGCTAGCCTTTGGCTGCCTGCCAGAGGTGGATGTTAAGTCCCCATTGATGAGGACACATGCACTTCCGAAACAGACCCAGAGGCCGTGAAGCTGGAGTTGACCTGAAAGCCTCTTCTCCAAGGACGAGCTTTCATGGTACTGCAAGCTTCCGAAACAGGGAAGCTACCAACAGTCTAAGCTGGCTTCGATGTCTATGAACCAAAACAGGAGCGCAGGCGTGGCACCCATATCTTCATGTTAACCAACAGCTCTCTAATTGGACTTAGGACCCGCTCAATCAAAGGGAAATTCTGGTACTGAAAACCTAGCCAACTACATGGCTAGCAATGTCATAGATCTTACAACGTTCACTTTACTAAACAGCCAAATCCCTAAATACATTGTAAGTATTTGTCCTAATCCCCACAGGTAAATGTAGTCCTCACCCCTCATTAAGAAAGTGTTTCTTTGTAACAATTGAAGTCCATCACAGAAAATCACAACTAATCAAAATGTAGAGTTGTGGAGCCCCGTCCCCATGGAACATCTACAAAAGAACCCTGGAACCTAAGGCTCAGGGAACAATGTGGAAGAAGGGGAGGGAATCAAAAAGCGGAGCACCAGCACTCAAGATGCACAGGACCAGTCCCTATAAGTCAGCTATTCAAAGCCATCAGCCTCAGGCCCAGGCCACAGTTAGAGCTCTGAAGACATGGCCCACCCTAACTCTGCCCCTGGGAGCCTCTTACCTTTGCATTGGCAATACGATAGTGACAGCCCAAGGCCAGCTCTAGTCCTCCTCCAAGAGCCATACCCTGGATAGCCGCCACCACTGGCTTCTGGAATCTCTGTACTTCATCCACCAGACTTCCAAGTGAAAGGCCAAGGGAGGGAGAGCTGAAGCCATGGATATCAGCACCTAAAGACAAGAGGAGATGGTTCAGAAGGACTAAGCTTTGGTCACCAACACAAGGGGGCAGCCAGAAGTAGAAGGCTCAGATGCCTCGGGCTGGGAGGCGCTCTATTCTCAGAGGGTAATGAGAGAAAAATCAAATCTTTACCGGGAACCAGGTAACAAGGTGACCTTCCAAATTCTGTGTTCCCATTGGGTGGAGAGAAGCTCCAGCTTTGCGGAAATGTAAAAGCTCAGAAAAAGAACTAGGTTTTTTAAATAAGTCTATCAGTTTGAGAGTTAGTGCCTCTCGAGATTTACCAGCCTGTTTTAGAAGAATGCCATCCTTTCTTCACTAAGAGCCATTGCAGTGTAAAATGCAAACTACTTGTGAGTTATGTCAGTAACCAAGTTAGTATTGGTAGATTTCCTGAAGTATTTTAAAAATGATTTATTTATTTTGTTCTGTGGGCATGGAGAGCATGCAGTGCCTATGGAGGCCAGGAGAGGGTGTTGGATTCCCTGGAACTGGAGTTACAGATGGTTGTGAGTGGCCATGCCATCCCAGTGCGAGTGGGAATCAAATCCAGGTCTTCTGCAAGAGCAGCCAGTGCTCTTAACCACTGAGCCACCTCTCCAGCCCCTGATAGATTTCTTAGGAGTAATTAAATTAACATAGCTTGTCTCCCTGGATTATTAAAAAATGATATAGGAATTGTGAAAATTAAAAACCCGTACAAAGCCAACAACAACAAACAACCACCTAAATATCATCACACAGAGATAAAGTTGAAGACTTCGGTGAATTCTTAGTCCTCCCACACATATGCAAATGGGTATGTAGCCTGAGCATGCTATTTAAATTTTTATCTCAATGCCTATCTTAAGTAACTTGAAGTTCATTTTTAGCAAGGAGAACATACTGTAAAACCTTATTTTTTTTTTTTTTTGTCTTTACATGACAGTATAGGTAATTCCTATAGCATTTCCACATGGCATCATGTATTCTTTGCCATCGGTAATCTTGGCATAAAATTTAAAAATGAACTATTTCAGGGATGAAAGTATAGCTCAGCTGCAGAAAAGCCCTGTGTTTACTCTCCAGGATTACAAAAAAAAAAAAAAAAATCAGATTTAAAAAATAATTTTTATTACCTACTTCTTTCCTTTTCCCGCCTAGCCTAAGCTCACACAGGGGGGAGGGGCACCTGCAGAGCAGGCGTACCTCAGCTGTTTACAGCAGCAGCTATGGGGCAGTAAGGCCGGAGCAGAATGTTCTTCAAAGGCCACCGTCCTGTCTCGGTCTCTCTAGGGACAGACATATGCCTTCCTTCACCCATGACGCTTCTCACAGGCAGTGCACCGTGGGGTGTGGTCTGAGCATAATCCTAGAGCTAATGGGGAAGATTCAGACACTACCCACCTGCACAGAAGGAGCCATTTGCTCCACAGATCACAATGGCTTTAATCGTGTAGTCCGACCCAGCTTTCTGGAGTCCATCTCTTATTCCCCTGATTACAGCTGGACTGAAAGGAAGAGAAAGTGCCATAAAGCAAATTAGTCAAAACTAAATTTCTACCATCTTAAAGATTTTTCTTTACTAATGAGCAATTGAACCATTATGATGAATAAAAAAAAAAATACAGATCGTTGTCATGGAACTTTCACTATTTGTTCGAGGGCTAAAATGTCTACTGTCAAGCGCTGAGCTCATGAATCTACTTTAAAAGCAATATTATTTTCCTCCACTGTGCTCTAACTTTGATCATGAAAAATCATTGGTAACCAGCTTTAAACATATTATACACGCTAACGCAAGTACAGAGTTACCTGACAGGTAAAACACAACCGCCACGCAAAGCGTGCGAGATGAGTGCTGTGGGAAAATAAAAAGGAGCCAGTGGCAGTGTAGGAGTCTGGAAGGGACAACATTTCCTTCAGTTGCTCATACTTGGAAAAAGGGGAGACTGTCCGGGACATGAGGCAGACTGCTAGGTATTTCAAACACCCATTCCTCCTCACTGTCTTCTAACTGTTTACAACACCTGCTTCTTAGCTGGCTCCATGGTGGCTGAAAGTAAAGACTACATTTCCCAGCATGCTTTGCAGTACAGGCTGCCCAAGATGCTAAATTCTGTATCTGATAAGTGCACCGTTCCTGGCATGTTTTCCTATTTTTTTTTTTTTTTCCTTTCTGCTCCTAGCAAGAAGGCAGATGAGATGGCTAGACAGAGTATCCTTCTACCAAGACGTAGAAGGTAGGTACCAAGGGTGTCAGGACAAACACTGAGGATTGGGGAGCTATGCTCTGCTGTGAGAGAAGCTGTTGGTCTTTGTCAGTTCACTGTCATTGAGAGTTTTCTGTCTGTGACAGCTAAATTCCACCCTCATTGATATAGGAGGAGAGGAAAAAAGAGAAATGTTGAGCAAGTACCATCACCGTAGAAGCTTTGCCCAGGTTCAGTAGATGAGGGAGGCAGCCACAGAAAACACAGCTAACCTCACAGGAGGGTGACCATCCCAGATGAACAGGGAATGCGAGCCGAGGGTACACCCTCCAAACCTGTCCCCACTCAAGAAGTAGGGAAGGCTCAGCGATCCCATTCAAGAGCACTTGTCACAAGACAAGGGAGAAATCTGCAGAGGGGATTATTAGCGTGGTGAAGGCGGGAACTTGGGAAACTCACGGGCTGCAAGGAAGACGGCAGAAAACTCTGACCAGTTTTGTTTGGAATGCTGTGTATTCTGGGTAGAACTTTCATTCTTATATGTATGAATTTTAAAACCAAACTGTTACAAAAGATGTGCTAAGACCAAGAAGACGATGATCCATGGTGTAGCATAGATCCTCACCTTATGCATGATAATTACCTTTCACCCAGTTACTTTTTACCTAGACACAATCAAATAAAAACTCACGCTCCTGACTCATTAATAGGAAACAGAATAAACAGAATCTGAGCCATTACATAATAATGAGAAGTCCAAAGGGCCGAGCAGCTGTCCTGAGGTATCAGGGTGGAATGCTTCTGGGACATCATGCCCCTAGCATAACAAACACCCTTACATGTGCAAGTCCGGCAGATAAAACTCTGCAGCACTCTCACACAGCTCATGCAGACCTGCATTTCCAAACTGTTCATAACAAACCATAAAATACACTCCCTGCACAGGCCACAGTGCACTCCTTAGGGAATAATGACAAGAAAAGAAAAACGTGGCCTCCTTGCGGGGAACTCAGCTGCTGTGGATGGAACACTATTCTCTCTCTGTGGGTAAAAGACAGGTATAGGACCCACACCAAATTGTTTCCTTCTGGATGTCCCTTTCCTGGGAGTCACCGAGGAGAAGGCTAACAATGATCCCCTCCTCTTTTATTCATATTCCTGTTCATTTCAAAAACAGGGAATAAGAAAAGTGGATACAAACATCAGAGCTTGAGCAGGGCCAGGTAAGGGGCATCACGGTGTCTCTCAGGCAGGAGAATGGACTCTGAGAAGAAATGTGACCCACGGCCTGCTTCACCGCAACAAGCCCTTTCTTCCTTTGGCATTATTAAAACAAACAACAAACAAACAAACAAACAAACAATCAAAAACAAAAAACAAGCAGAAAACATCTAAAGTTTACTGAATCAAATTTGTGCTATTTCCAAAAAGAAAATAATTAATAAGAAAATAAAAGACACTAAACATATGAGGTTAGGTTTTACTTTCAAGAAACTTAATTTTAAGCTCTGCATTTTTGCACATGTGTTTGTAGTTGCTAGGGAAAATATGTGCTCTCCTCTGACAGAGAGTGGAGGTTTAGAGATGCGAAGGGTGTTATTCTGGGCAAAGATATAGGAACACCCTCCTTCTACACAGGTCCTAGACTTTGACTGGAATAGAAAGAAATCTGGGAAAGAAAACAGTGAAGAATTTATAATGAGGTGGGGGAGAAAAAGAATTATTCAAATAATAGCTCAGTAGGTGGCTCTCACCTTTAATCTCAGCATCTGGGAAGCAAAAGCTTGTGGATTTCTGTCTGCTTAAGGCCAACCCAGGCTATATACTGATGCCTTGTCTTTAAAAAATACTCAGTAAGCTAGAAAGATAATTTTCCACAAAAGTTAAAAATAAGAGATAATAAAAATTATAAAACAAAGGAAGAGCTGGGAATATATTCACTTGTTGAACAAGCAGAACCAAGGGAAATCAGTGAGAAAGACCTTAAAGCAGAACAACAAAGTCCTTAGGGAATAAGGGACATGACATCTCTACATGACAACAGTCCCTTACCTACTTACTTTCCACCCTTTCACTGTCTGCTTTTGACTGGTTAACTGGAAATGGAATCTGACCACGAAAACAGACTATGAGCTGTAACATTACAGCTGGTATGCGGACCCCTCTAAAGCCCATTCCAGATTATGAAAACCCCGACATGTGGAGGTCTGTTATATGAAAGGGTGGCTCAGCAGCATGAAGCCTATGACCATCGCCCTCCCTGGAAGTATCCTGGGAAAGGTGATTATACATAGATGGATAAAAGCCTCTGCGTTTATCAGAGCCTCAGGCACCCTGGGGGTTGGCATACGTTTTCATCTGTGTTGGTTGGCTGAATGACTTATGGGAGACCCAGGGATTCAGAAGGCCATTGTATTTTTCTTCTGGGTAAAGAATGGCAGCCAGTGGTGGCTCTAATCTGTAATCCCAGCACTTGGATGTTTGGGGGAGAAGGACTGTCACAAGGTCAAGGCCAGCCTGCATTACAGAGTAAAGCCTTGTTTCAAAAATCCAAAGCAAACAACACCAACAAACCCTCAGACAACAATGAAAGACTGGTCTCAACCAAAATCACCTCACTCTGTGCCATGAAGAAGAGACTGGCTTTCCTACCCCTCCCCTTTCATAGATTCTTTTGGTAGCAATGAAAAACTTTAAAACTAGAAACAAAGAGAAAGGATGAGCTGCTGTAGTGAAAATGTTGATAGTAGATGTAGGCCCTGAGCTACCACAGCTGAAGGGAAGGCCATGGGTGGGGATGGGACGTGGAGGGACAGGGGCTGACAAAGAAGTCTTCAAAATAGACAGCATTTCCTGAGTGCTGAGCAAATGCTTAAGCTTCGGTCACATCGGCTGTTTTCCCTGTGAACAGTATTTTTTTTTTCATTGAAATCAAAGTTCATCAAATCAAGTATGAGGCTTATAAACCAATATATATATTTTTCCAAAAAGGGGGGAAAAAAAACAGTCCCAACTAACCTCTAAAGTCAGCTTTGGTTCAGAAAACTGGTTTCAGTAGTACCTATTTTGTGTGCATGTCTTCAGTTCAAAAGTAAGGCATGAAGTTTTTAAATATGTGGATTATAGGAGCAAGTTTGTGTGTGTCTGTGTGAGTGCACACGGGTGAGTCATGCCACACCAGGCCTGGTAACCAAGCCAACACCTATCTGGATTCAAGCAAATGTGTCTGGCTAAACTCAGTGAAGGATTTAATCTATTTCTCTGGGTAAATCCTGAAACTACTCCAGTAAGCATGTTTATGACAGTTACCTTTCCCCTAGTTAGTTTTCAGCCTTGAGCCCAGAGAAAATAAGAGAGAACCCCAGGCTTGATGACACAGCTTGAGAACGGTTTCATAACATTTAGAAGTCCACAAAGCTTGTGCGTTTCCTCTGCATCCATCGGAACAAGGAACCCAGTGGCCCTCTCCCTCAAGGCACCTAAGTCCTCATCTAGTGAAGAGCCTCAGAGAAGTGAGATAGTATTCATAAACACACACATCATCTCTAGACTACAGTAGCCCGCAACCTGCAAATGCTATGTAAATATTTGGTAGGTGGCACTGCTCAAAAAATAATGACAAGGAAAAACCAATCTCCGTGTTCATGACGGGGCCCTCCGTGGTGGATGTGACTACTTTCTCACCCAAGGATGGCTGAACGGCAGATGTGGAACCCAGAGGCTGGCTGTTTTCCTTCTAGGTACCATGTGACTCCAACTGAGCCAGGACAACCTCCATGGTCCACTGGGGGAGAAGGAAATGGCTCAGAAACAGCCACTATGGAGGAAGCATTCCTCCTGGTTGTAAAGGCAGTGAACCCTGAATTATCTGAACAAGAAATTGAATCCATAGAGGCTTTTTTTGTGCTAATTGTTCTTTGAAAAACTTTAGTCACCTCATAGATACCAGGAATTGTTGCATTTTCTCACTCAGCCCCCAGATGGCTGCAGTCAGAAAGGAATTAGACCCTAGGAAAATGGTTATAACTGATAATAGTCCTATTAAATTCAGCTAACTGAGATGTTCCAACAAGGTAAAGGCTCTGAGTTAAGAAAGCACCTCTGCCCTCAACCCCACACCCCTCCTCCTGCCCCTTACAAAAAGCCAGATGTGTCAGTGGAGTCTACAGTGATGACAACATTAATTGGCTGAGAAAACAGCTCAGTAGTTGCCACAAGAGCAGCAAGTGTGGAGACCTGTAAGTGCCAGGTGGGTGTGGAGGCCAGGAGACAGGGGGTTAGGAGCAAGCTGCCAACTAGACTGGTGAGCTCTGCCTCAGTGAACAAGGTGGAGAGTAATCCAGGAAGACTTGCAGCGCCAACCACCGGCTTCCACACTCATACAGGGCACATAGGTGTATGCATAGCTCACACACACATGGACACTTGAACATGCATTCATGAACACCACACCTATGTAAACACGCCAAAACAAAACAAAACAAAAACAAGATAACATTTTTGTGAATGCTGGCTTTCATCCGGCAGCTTCTTTGACCATAGCAGGATTTCCCTACTCAGATTTTCTTTCTTTTTTCTTTTCTTTTCTTTTTTTTTTTTTTTTTTGCTGTTGTTACTTAAACCAAACCATATCAAATCAAATCTGTGACCTACAACTAGGCTTTTTTTTCCCCCCAGAGAAACAGAAGTAAAAGCAGAATATTTCAAAATCTATAACAATGGCTCGGCTTCAGGAAATTCTGTTTTCAGTTCTGTATTTTATATGCACGTATGCATCTTCAGATTTTATGTACTTAAATTAAGTTTAAGTTTTTTTTTTTTTTTAAAACTAGGTCGATTATAATAGTAAAAAAAAAAAATGTTGGAAAGCATTACTTTGTGAGACAGGCTCAGTGATCAGCCATGATCTACACTTAGGAATAAACATGACTTTCCAAGAATGGAGAGAAACATGGCCGCCTGCTCCAGCAACAGAGATTTTAATTGGATGGGAAGACAGAGAATTAAAAAAGTTACCATATCACATTCAGGTAGGAAAAGACAGCTTCTTGAATAAAATAAAAAAGAAGAGAGAGAGGGAACGAGGCCAGAAAAGATTTTAAAAAATAAAAATTAAAGTAAAAAACAACAACAACAAAAAGGAAGCTGTTAAAGTTGGTGAACAATTTACCTAAAATTAAAGTTCAAAATAAAACAGATAGGAAAGTTCAGGGTCTAAGAGGGAAAAAAAAAAAAAAAAAAAATCTCAGCCTGGCAGTGGTGGCGCACACCTTTGATCCCAGCTCTCTGGAGGCAGCAGCAGGAGAATTTCTGAGTCGTGGCCAGCCTGGTCTACAGAGTGAGTTCCAGGACAGCCAGGGCTACACAGAGAAACCCTGTCCCAAAACAAACAAACAAGCAATCTCCATGAGGCTGAGGCAGATGCTGAGAGGAGAATTCTGGAGGGGAACGATCACAGGCTGCTCAGAGAGACAAGGAGGCATTTACAATCTCCATCTTAGTTAACCCATACAACTTTTTGAGAGAGATACTTAATTTCTCCTGAGTGGGGAGGGATGGAGCAAGCCAAATGCTAGAAACATATCAGATAGCACCTGAAGAATTATGAGCTGTGGGACATTTCCCCCTCACCTTTGGTGGACATAGTGCCCCATGAACAGAAAGTTCATAACAGAATAATCCTCTGTCTAGTAATCCTGTCAGTACAGGAACACCCCAAACACACCTCACATGGCTTATGCTTTCTTTGGGAAAACAAAGGAAGTGACCACTTCCTGGTTTCTGGGCTGAGATTAAGAGTGAAATTGACATGATAGTATTTTGCGTCCAACCTGCAAAAGGCCAGAAAATGGACAAATTTGCATGTGATTTGCATGTGAACTATGTGTTAGTGAAGGCCATTCTTCACCTTAAAATAAGTACAGTATTAAGCCAGGTGTGGTAACCCACACTTTTAATCCCAATAGCTGGGAGGCAGTCTCCTCCCAGCTGGTGAACTAGCTGGTTCACCCAGCTAGTTCCAGATCAGACCCTGTCTCAAAAAATAAATAAATAAATAAATAAATAAATAAATAAATAAATAAATAAATAAATAAATAAATATTAATAATGAGGAGAAAAATTTGTCTCCGTGAGCACCAGGCACACATGTGGTACACAGACATACACGCAGGTAAAATATACATAAAATAAAATAATGTTAAATTTTTAAAAATAAAATCTAATGGCACTGTGGTTTAAAATCTCAGTTAAAATTAACATCTCTCTCTTTTTCTTATTGATTTCTTTTGAGATGGTCCGAATAGACCAACGCTTCCTCCTGCCTCAGCCTGCTGAACGCTGCTATTGTAGTTGTGTGCCAGTCTGGCACCGACGAAAGTTACACAGTATCCGTCACGATCCGGTCCACCCCGAGGCAGTAGGCTAATAGAGAATTGTGCTCTGTTCGCCAGTGATACAGAATGGACAAGGTAAATGAACTTTTTCTTCAGAAAGACGGCAGATCTCCGTTTTAAAAGCAATGTGCTAAGTGCACCGCGCTGTGGAGTAAACCTAACTCTAGCTTTTCGGAAAATGCTGTTCAGTAGGCCTCCTCTGACAGGCAGGGTTGACATGCATGGGGACCGTACTCCGTGTTTTTCGGGTAACTATAGCTTTTCGGCTTCACGGAGAAGCTGGGTTTGCAAGCGGTCAGGTTGCAGGGAAGGCGCTCCGCGCGCCAGCCTCCAGGAACCAGCCGGATCAACAGTGGGCAGCGGAAGGCCGGAGCCAGCTGCCCATTGGCCTGGCAGGGGGCGAGCCCCCACCCCTCCCCGCCACACCCCGCTGTCCCGGGCGCTGTTACCTGATGGCGTTGACCGGCGGGTTGCAGAGGCGGATCAGCGCCAGAGAGTGGGGCAGCCTGAGATACTCAGCCATTGTCTTGTCACAAGGTATCCGGCAACTCTAAGGTCTGGGGCAGCCCCGGGCTCCTTTTCTGGGCCGCCCTGAGAGGAGGGGCGCGCGCTGGGCCAATGGGAGCCGCCGCCCCCGCCCCCTGCCCCGCGTGCTCCGCAGGGCGGGCGGTGCTCCAGAGAGGGTGGTTCTCCCAGGCTAGCCGAGGGCGTGTCCAAAGGCTAGCCCAGCCGCTGGGTCTGTCTGACAGCCAGGGCTGTCAACTACAGGTTCACAAAACAGCCATCTGCCAGGTCGCGAAGCCCCGACAGATTCCCTGCTTCTGTCCCTCCTACGGTCTGGGATTTTTCATACATCAGCCGCGCACTGCGCACATATTGTGGGCTGGACCTAGGCCGGAGACTGACAATAAACCTGTCTCTTTCCTCTAAAAGCACAGCTGGACAGGGTCCTACCGACAGCTCGTGGCTTGTAGCGGTTGCCAAAGTCCAGCAGATACCCAGAAGACAGTGTGCAGGATGACAAGGAAACACACTTGTAAGTCTTCACTGATGTTTCACAAGTTTTGACAATGTCTAGAGATTGCTTCCAGGAGTGATCTTTACTTCTTGAAATGAAGAGAGGAGCTGGCTGGTAGAAAAAGGCTGAGCGCCCTGGCAGCCCCGGTAACAAGCAGCGGTCATTCCAGTTATTGGTAGCCCGCGTGGCAAGAACAGTCAATCACTCAATCGCTGCAGGTGCCAGCGACGGCAGTCTCGTGGGAGCAAGCACCTTCTTACCAGTGACGGCAATCTCCAGCTACTGCCTCTAAAACCAGGCCTAATGTGTAGGCTCTAACTAGTCCCCAAACTCGCCTAAGTGGGTTCTGTTGGCGGAAGTCTTCCTGGCCAGCCCAGGTCTCTCCCTTCCTATAAGAAGCATCGCCTTCATCTTGGACTCCCCTTCAGATACGGGTATACAGGAGGAAACACTCTGTCACCGCATCCTAGGAACTTGAACAGGTAGAGTTCAAGGTTTAACAGCACCGAGTTCAAGGTTTAACACCCCACCCCTTTGGGGCAGGGGTGGATGATAAGCACCCTTTGGAGCCAGCTGGAGACACTTTGTAACCTCCACCTTGGAGGAGTCAGTCACTGGCCCTTGTGTCCCACACTTTGGTTCTAGTTGAGTACAGCTGTGGTGTTTCCCCCAGAGGGCTTGGTGCAAGCTTCCATGCAAAGACGTTAAACTGCATGGCTGTTTAGGCTTGGCTCCTCAAGAGGAGCAGAACCAGCGTGAGGCAAGTGAGGCATTTAGGGGACAAAGTTCACAGGGCAGTTACAATCAGGTTCATCCAGTGCTGACCCTGCCTGCTCCTCGAGGGCTGTGGACGTACTTGTTATCTGTGTTATCTGGGTTCTTATGCCTCTACCTCCCTTCCAGCCCTTATCCACCCTAATACCTTCCAACCCTCAACACTAGGTAGGAGAGAGAGGTTAGTGGAGAGAAGGGGCGTAGGTCTCTTTACTACTTCCAGCTAGTTAGGGTTGTTGGGTTCTTTGGTACAATAGCAATCTCAGTCATCAGGATATCTATCATCAGCAAACACAGAAGGATGAACCAGCAACAGCACAGGTAGCAGCAGCCTTCTTTTTCCTCGGCCTCCTCGGCCTCTTCCTTTTTTTCCCCTTCCTCTCCTTTTTTCCCCCATCTTCCCCCTCCTTCCTCCTCCCCTCCTTCCTCCTCCCCTCCTTCCTCCTCCCCCTCCCCTCCTTCCTCCTCCCCTTTCCCCTCCCCATCCTCCCCCACCTCTTCCTCCCCTCCTCCTTCCCCTCCTCCTCCCCCTCCTCCTCCCCTTTCTCTTTCTCTTCCTCCTCCCCTTCCTCCTCCCCTTCCTCCTCCCCTTCCTCCTCCCCTT